>NC_058080.1:180141771-180441771 GCF_014858855.1 Bufo gargarizans | reverse complement strand
AGAGAGGATGGAGTTAGTAGACGCCACAATGGGGCGACCTGGAGGATTAATGAGTGACTTATGCACTTTCGGCAAAGTATAAAACACAGGAGTAATCGGATGTTGATTAATAAGAAAATCCCCCAATTTGGCATCCACTATTCCACTCTCTTTAGCTTCATAAACCACCTTCTGTAGGATCTCTTTAATACGATAAACTGGGTCATTTTGTAATATCTGGTAGGTACTACTGTCCTGCAATTGTTGCAGGATTTCAGTGACAAAATATTCTTTATCTAAAATAACAGTGCCCCCCCCATCCCCCTTATCAGCGGGTTTAAATACTAAAGATTTTTCATCTAACAAGTGATCAAGGGCATGCTTATGTTGTATATGTAATGTTCCTTGTTTACACTGTTGCAACAATGTGCCTACATCCCGCTTTACTAAATTGACAAAAGTTTCAATCGGATGATGTGTTTTCGGTGTTGTGTAAGTACTCCTTATTTTCAGATTAAACAGTTTCGCAGTCAACGCCCTGTTCAGGGAGGAATCATCCACCTGATCCACACTCAACTCAGAGACAGTTTCATTGCTGCCAAACTGGTCGGGCTAAAAGATAAGCCTTTTTTCAATAAGTTCATCTGGGCAGGACTGAGGTTCTTAGATGACAAATTCAATACTAAGTTTTGTGCCGTATCTGTGACCGCGTTTTCCTCGTAACATTTGCCTCGCCGATGATGGCGGCCAGCTCGCCTGGTATTGGTCTTCTTGTACGGCGTTTGCCTAAAAAAGGCCCCCGAGATCCGTTTGAAGCCTCGCTGCCGGAGCCAGATGATACTGAACCGGTTTGACGGTATCTTGGACGCGACGTAGGGATCGCGGTACCGGAAGTGTCCTGCCATCTGTAGACCCGATGTGATGTATAATCCTCTGTATCCCTGAGGTATTTGGATCTTTTTGTTTGCTCGATTTTGCTTCTTAATTCGGTACATTGTTTCTCCAGGTTTTCTTGGAGAGTTGCATATTCTTCAGACTTCAAGATGTCTCTCGGTTGTTCTTTAGCTGCTGTAATATTCGGGTTACACTCATTAATTGAAATAGATAAATGTTCGAGTGTGAGGACTATAAGATCCAATGAACACTTATTGAGAATGTTCGCAAAGCGAGTGCAGTAATCCACTTTATCGCAAAAGAAAGTTGGTCTTAAATTGACCCGCAGACCACGTGGTATCTTTTGAGTGCGGTGATATTCAGCCAAAGTGGCAGCATGTAGTTCAAGTGAAACAAGGTGTCTTGCCTCCTTAATCAGGCTCCTGCTCTTTAGTTCGCTTGCAGGGATCCTGAAAAAATCGGAGGGAGAGATGATTTTAGACACTATATCTCGTGCCTCATCCTCTGTATACGCAAAGGTATTCATCTGACTTCCGGATGGTACAGGTGTGCTCGTGCCCAAATGCCAAATACGTTTCAATAGATAACAGGTCGGCACTACCTTTTCGAAGTTGCGGTGCACGTGTCAATGGATTGGCGTCCGATGAAACAATGTAGCAAAAAGACCGGCACTTCGCTGGATTCCAATCAGGAATTCGATTTATTGGTCACATATTATTATTCATAGTGACGCGTTTCAGCACCAATGTGCTTTCTTCAGACTACATACAAACATCTCACATGCAGACTTTAAATAGGAAAATGAAATACAAAGAAACTGACATAATCAGTAAGGCTCCTCCCCCTCATTGACCTTCGAAAAGGTAGTGCCGACCTGTTATCTATTGAAACGTAAGTGACAAACTACATTCATGCTTACAGGCTACCATTTGGTATCAAGAGCAAACTCTCTTGGGTAGATTAGCTATATAGTTGACAAATGAGTAACAATCTGGTGAAAGGGATAAATGATTTGATGGAATCCTAACTGGGAACGGGTTATTCAGTCTACTTTATGAAATACTGAGTAGAAGATCGGAGTGTGGAAATCAAGAGGCAGCAGGACTAGTTTGGTTGTGTTTGACTTGTTTTCCTTATCACTAATGCAATACTCAATGGCTATATTGTCATAAATTTATACCATGTTCATTTTTTTTTTTTTACGCAAGAGAGCTGGTGACCAACATAAGTCACAGAAAGGACCATAGTCTCTTTTGTTGGGTTGCTCTTGGTAGGTGGGGACATGTTTTGGAAACTTCATATTACGACTGAGTTCACATCAGCTTTCAGCCTTTCCGTTCCTCTTGTCCGTCTGGAAGTAGATTATTTTTTTTTTAAACATCCGTTATCACGCCCATAGACCATAGTTCACTTATGTATGCATTTGTTTGTATCCGTTATTTGCCAATCCATTCTGAATCCGCTTTTTAGGACGGAAAAAAAAGTCCTGTCTGTAGGATTTTTTTCTACAACAAAAAAAGCGGATTCATGACGGAGTGTCCCTTCCCATTCATTGTAGTCAATGACAGACGGATATTAACGTAATTGCAAAATATTGCTTTTAAATTCATTACGTTTATATTGTCCGTTTTTTCGGTATGAACATGCATAGAAACAACCGGAAACCTTCAGCAAAAGACAGGAAGAGACAAAAAAAAACCTGGGAGGATCATGTGACCGTTGCTAGTCGCCATTTTGGGATGCAGAGAAGAAGATGTCGATTGCACTATCAGTAGCCAAGCTTGTGAAAGCCAGTAGAAAAGGGTAGGTAGTTATCCAAATGAAAAGTTTTATTGTCCTCTGTACATACTGTATGTACCACTGAACACCTGTTCTAAGCTGGACAACATTCTGAGAGTGTGAATGTACATTTTTCAAGGGTGACAAAAATGAGCATAGCAGTGGAGCATTGTTATACTCCCCCTTGCCTTTTTTTTGCATAGTGCATTGTCCGGCTCTGGTTCTGCCCAGTGAGGTACCCTGTTTTACAACTAGGTAGAGGCTTCTCAGTAGCAGTTAGGTCAGTGACATCACCTAAATTGTCTGACAAGATCTGTGCTTGGATGTCTTATAGGCGGATACAATATACTACTGTAACAGATCGCCTGGCACCCCGACTGAGTACCTCCGTTGATGGATGCTACTAGTGCTTCCCCAGGGCGCCAAACACTCCACTTGACACCATACCCACCACAGACCCCACAAACCGCCACAGCTTGGTTGGGGTCTCACTGTCTCCTACCCACCCTGGACCTACGACAAGGATCCAGGCTCCAGTGGGTGAACCTCTCTTCCTTCAGAGAGCAATGCAAGAACAAGGAACAGGAACAGCTCTTACAAGTGCTAGGGGTTATAGCGAGGGGAGTATACAGTGTATAGCAATCCCCACACACATAAGAGGAGGCTCTATGTTGAAGGCAAAACAGGAACTCTTTAATGACCACACAAGCATTGCCTTTTATACACATTTTCCAACAAGGTTACCAGCCACGTGGACCTGGTTGGGAACTGAGGACATAACATAGCAGCCAATCCTTTACAGTTTTACAGTTTAAACACAAAAACTATACATTCAACAAAGACAATGGCATTGCCTGTGACACAATCAACAACACAATGGGTATTGCCTGTGATATATTTACCAAACACAATGGACTCTGCCTGTGATAAAACACACTTTTTTTTCCCAACCACAGAAAACACCCCAAAACACCACATATCCCTATAAAAGTCACATCCCCTGATAGCCTCGATCTGGGTGAACAACCTATCCAAAAATCACCCAGATCGGTTCAGGGGTTTAGGAGTTTCCTGTAAGTGCTATTTTTCCCCAATGTGCACATGGTCCCATGCCCAAAATAGTTCCATACACTCAATGGCAAAACACTGCTGGGCAATTTAGGATGGCCGCCGCAACATGTTAACTTTGTTCCAGTAAAAAGTCCAAGGGGCAGAAACAGTGCCTTTAAAATCCAATATGACCAAATAGTGTCCCAGGGGCCATAGTCACAGGGCAAGAGGCTAGCAAGCAGGCCTCTCCAACTCCCAGTGAAGAAGGTGCTTTAGTCAGAACTACCAACTATGTTCACTGCTACTAAGAAACCTCTGTCTAGCATAATGTTTTAAAACACGGTACCTCACTGAACAGAACCAAAGGCTGATGATGCGCAATGCATCGCAAGGCAAGACAGAGCATCAAAATACTCCTATGCAATGCACATATTTCAAATGAATAGCTTGTATTAAAACAGTTCTTCTTTGCTATTTTTTCCAGATATCTTTGCCTTCTCCTTCTGTTCGCAGTCGAAGTACGCCATTATTTCAAAAAATGGTAACTAATCAATTGAAAAACATTCTTTAATAATTATGATAAAGATCTATATTTTCTGTACAATATATTTTTCTATATTTCAGGGAGATCTAGAGGAATTGAGGTTTTCTCCAGAGACATGTATTCACAGTTTGAACATAGTCCTGTTCAAGGATTCTATAGTGGAATGTGGTCATGAAAAATAGGGATTCACAGTATTACCATCATTCTAAAACATAACTTTTAATATATAAATATAAAACAGTTATTACACCCTTCTAGTAAATAGTAAATAATGTGAAGAAAAAGAAAAATCAGAATCTAGGGGCAGATTAAATTTGCACGATGTTTGCAATCTGGTCAGTTGATGTAAATGAAACCTCCTGGGGGCAGTATCCCTAATACTGGCCCTAGTGTAGCAGCCCTGCCTAATTATGGAATAGCCGCCTCGATAGGGGCGATCCCGTCTCTCGTGCCTCCTGGTATCCCTGGTACACCCTGATGTGGGTTAGATGCCTATGTATCAGGGAATCATGTTTCTCCAAAGACATACAGTATATATATTTTTTTTAATGAATGTTTAGCTTTGCAAGGGTACCGCCCATGTGTCCTGTTCTGAAGGATGCAGACTCGAAAATGAATGGGTCAAAGATCGGCCTGCAGCGCCCAACAATACAGACGACTGTATACAATGGAACTACTCTGTAGCGAATTACTTTACATAAAAGAGCGTACATGGGTGATGCCCTTATGTTGCAGCACGGCAGGCACATGACCATGTGAGTGAGTCCTAATTGTGTGTTTTTTTGCAGACACAGTAGGGTACACATTCAGGCAACTCCAGTGGCGGTGAAACTCAATCAAGCAGCCTTCCTCAAATAGAGGATGTGAGTAGAAATTCTTATGTTATGTAAAATATGCAATATTCTGTTGTCTAAAACTATAAATAAATTTTTTTTATAGGAAGAGACAAACAGGCAAATTGCCGCTCAATTAACTGTTGGAGCCAGTATTTCTAGGCGCGGTGGTCGTGGACAGCGTGGGCGTCCTGGTTGTTGAGGCCATGGAACCGTGTGAGTAGGCACATGGGCTGTGCTACGAGATGCCCACACTGCCCCCATCATATAGTATTGTAGCAAGCCTGTTATTGTAGGAGAATAATTATACCCACATATCTTTGATTTCTTCCTGTTCAGTGACCTCCGTTGCCAGCACCGTCATAGAGTACTTTTGTCCAACTATGTGATTAAGCAGCCGTCGTGAGTGTTTTCACCGCTCACTGAAGGCAATACAGGGAAGCAGGGCAGTGTAACACTCAAGGAACTTAAAGTGGTCCTGGAAAAAAATACTAAAAGTTGTCCTGTTTTGTAGTTGGGTCCAAATTCATGGAAGACAGGGTCAACACAGCAATACAAAAAATGAGGCACATAATACCACCCCATGAGAGCCAAATACCACAGTCCATCACAAAATACTGGGCCCAACAGCAAAAAAATACATCCCCAAAAAATTTCCAGTGGCTGGCCGAGAGGAGAGTCCAGGTGGCCCTCCTGAGCATTGGCCCACCGGAAAATGTATGGTCCATCCTCCCCTTGTGACACTTCTTTAGTTTATGGGAGCAACCATCCCCTCAGGGATGTAGCTAGAACTGACTGGGCCCAACAGAAAATCTTCTATAGGGTCCCCCTTCTTCCTCTCTGATATTGTTACTTATCCTAAGGACAGGTCATCAATAGTTTAAAAAAAACTCATTTTTTTTTAAAGTGTCCTAAAATTTTGGATAGGATTATATACACACTTCTACCCATATCCAGATATCAATGTCAAGAACAGCAGATGTTGACACACACATATACACAAACACATATATGCATACACCAACAGATATACAAAAAACTAGAAACATAAACACATGTAAACAAACACATACACACATACTGTATTAGTAAAAAAGCAGGAATAAAAAAAAATATTTGGTCATAATTATTCTTCTACAATGTGTCTTATAATGTGGGCAGTGCCGGAAGAATCACCATGTTCTGTATACATTTTTAAATGAATGTTAATATTTGTTTTAAATATAATAGGACACGGATGCTAAACCTGTGGCCCTCCAGCTGTTGTAAAACTACAACTCCCACCATGACCTTCTGTAGGCTGTCTGGGAATGATGGGAGTTGTAGTTTTGCAACAGCTGGAGGGCCGCAGGTTGATCATGCCTGTAATAGGGTAATAGACAGCAAGACGTGGATGAGGAAGAAAGCCTATTTGTCCCAAACAAACTGTGAGCTGCTAATACAGCTAGTAGAAGCAAGGCCAGCTTTATGGGACCAATCAGACCCCCAATACTCGGACCATAAAACCACTCGTCGGCTATGGCAAGAGGTTTATGCCAGTATGGTACCCATATGGAACGATTTGAGGCATCAGGCTCAAATGCAATGTGGTACATTTTTTCCCTTCAAGTATTAATTTTTTTAATTACATAATTAGTATAGTGAAATAGGATTGTACATTTATGTTTTACGTGAAATGTCAATCAGTATTCTCGGAGGACGTGGTGGTTTCCAAAGCAGATATTGCTACTGCACCGTCATGTACTAGGCCCAAAACAAACCAAAAAACTATGATCTACAGCCTATTTCAGGATTAGTGCAGGCAGGGGCAGCACTATCTGTGCCATCCTATATGACCTCAATCGTGATCGAACAGCGCCAAGTAGTTCTGGGGCTTTAAGGAGAACACCTTATCAATATGGACCCGATCTCCAGTTCCTTCAACGTTCATTCGAACTGCGCATGCGAGTGACAGGTCCTCTTTTAGTGGATTGAATATTCTATGATGCCTACTGAGATTATAGAGATTTTTTTTCTTTTAATTTACAGTACTCATTGAAGCACCCTACCTCCAGAAGGAGAGCCTGTTGAACATGATTTCGAAAGAGAACAAGTCTCCGGACCGTCTACTGATCTAGCTTCACATGATTCTGCTCTGGAGTCACAAGGTCGCCAACCACAAACATGTGCCATGATTGATGATACTCACCAGTTCATTTCTTCTTCCTTTGAGAGAGTATCAAGTAGGCCGAGACCAGTTCGGAGACAACATAGAGTCTTGAATGATCTTGCACAAATCTTTTGAGATTGTTTAAAAAAATTAGAGGAACAGCATTCTCAATATAAGCAAGAGTTAGCAACCATGGTCCAGCAGATGGAGGGTGTTGGCCATCCAGAACCCCTTAACCCTAATCAGCAGTTTCTATTAATGTTAAGTCATTGGATGGACGACATGACTGCAAAGAAAAGTTGTGATTGTAGAGTGACATTGATTCAAACAGTGTCGCCTGACCCAAGAGAGAGTCACAAGAACCACCCCATAAATGCACATCCGACAATAAGTCAATATAAAAAATTATATATAAAGTTTATTGGACACACCAACAGACACACATTAAAAATTGTATACAATTAGAACAAGGTGCGGTATGCAATATAATATATGTAACCGACACAAACAGGTCCACTGGGTTGCCACAAGATGGGCATATACACTATAAACCAGCATATAAAAATCCAATACAAAGCATGAGGCAAATATAAAATGAGGTGAGACCACTAGAAATGCAAACAGACCATGATGAGGTCTAAATTAGAGAGCCAAACCTACATAAGCCGCTGGTGCAGTGGACCTGGAAGAATGAGAAAACGCGTAAGCTCCTGGCCATAAAATGGCCGTTGATGGAGGGCCATGTAACCTCCATGTGATGTGATCACAATTCAAATACACTGCACATGAACTAAACTTCAAACAGAACTAATGTAGATGGCAGGCGCAGTGTATTTGATTAGAAGAGATGATTTGCCCAATCTTGAGACCCTCCAACACCAGCCATTTTATGGACAGGACCTCAGTGTTGAGAGCACAAAAGACTTGTCAAACCGGGGGGCATAACTTTGAAAATATAGAAAATTCTGCAGAATTTCTACAAAGACTATATAAGTGACATGTAATCATATTGCAAAGACATTGGTCGCCAATAACAAAAAAAGTACAACCAATTTAACGTTTTTTGATGTAGTCATCGTTAGCTGAGTAGTCCCATATTCTGTAAGGACCTGTTGCTGACTGACAATATTTTTACACTTTTATTGAACCGCTGGCTATGTTGCTTGTGACAAAACTGTTGCACTTTTTTTTCTATAATGCATTTTAATTCCGTAAGGACCTTTTGATGACTGAGGATATTTTTGCACTTTTATGCACTTTTCTCAAACCATTGGCTATGTTGCTTTTGACCAAAATGTTACACTTTCATTTCTATAGTAACTTTTATAGAAGCTTTTTCTGTGTTGGTATTGAAACTGTCATTACTGATCTGGTCGTAATCATTGATTTATAGCCGTCTCCAAAGTCAAGTAGTAGTTCAGTTGCTATTTACTATTACTGATATGTACATGGTCCTTGGAGTTGGTATGGGACTGTTCAGTCCGATATCGTACAAGGAAATGATCCTTAAAGAGGACCTTTCACCGCTCCCGACATGTCTGTTTTAATAGCTTCATGCATTTCCCATGTAATAACAATTCTGGAGCATCTATTCTTATGTCTCTATGTTGTCCCATTCCTCTGTTATTTCTACTAGAAGTTATGAATGAATTGCATTAGCTTTCAGTAAGGGTACATAGGGGAATTAACAAGTTCGTAGTTGTGTACCTGCACAGTGTTACTCTATCCAATTGGTGCTGCCATTTTCAGACTGTGTAGGTACACCCCCCCAACTAGTTACCTCCCCTCTGTACCCTTACTGAAAGCTAATGCAATTCATTTATAACTTCTAGTAGAAATAATAGAGGAATGGGACAACATACAGTCATAATAATAGATGCTCCAGATTTGTTAGTATGTGGGGAATGCATGACGCTATTAAACAGGAATGTCAGGCGTGGTGAAAGGTCCTCTTTAACCTTGAAAACGTTGTCAACGGTGCACTTTTATTATTTTATTTTTCTATTAAGGAACCTTTGGATATGCAGTTTGTGTATAATTGCCTCTGTTTTCCACTAGTGAGTCCATTGCAATAATCTCGCTCTGTAGCGTGATCCACCATTGTACATTTGCTGGAGAGCAAAGCATTATCATGACTACGAATGATATGTGCCTCTGCTTGATCTTTTACATAATAATCCTAACATGAAGCTGTCGGTATGATGAAGCAAGCACATAACAGTATCAATCATGATAATGGTATGCACTCACGTCGTCTAGAGAGGAGAATCACAGACAGAGCCAGATTTTCACAATGGACTGGCTTTTGTAAAAGAACCCTATCTGTTCCTTCAGTTATGGGATATAGCCAACTTATTGTTAGCTATTTCGCATCACATTATTGTCTACTCTAGATCAGGTCTACAACAAAAGTAGGATTTCAGTTGTGTTTCAGTCTCTATCTCCCATATGTGATAGCTAGTCCCATATTCCATATTGGTGCCCCTTTTTTTAGATGCGCTTTTATAAAACCTTTTATAATTAATTTAATGTTCAATATTTTTGTGCAACGATGTAAAAGTTGGATACTTTTTTGAAAAAGTAATCATAAGTAAATACTTTTGGTTTTTGACTGATATTTTCTCTTTGTTATTTCTTTTTAATTATTAAACTTTTTTGGTCCTAACATTTGTGTGGGGTATAGTATGCAGGCAGGTTTTTATAAACAAAATATTAGGCCTCTTTCACACGACCTTCTTTTTTTTTCTGTTTATGGGCCGTTTTTTGCGTTCTGTATACGGTCCGTATATGGAACCATTCATTTTAATGTACTCCGTATGCATTCCATTTCTGTATTTCCGTTTTTACGTTCCGTTGAAAGATAGAACATGTCCTATTATTGCCCGCAAATCACGTTCCGTGGCTCCATTCAAGTCAATGGGTCAACAAAAAAACTGAACACATACGGAAATGCATCCGTATGTCTTCCGTATCCTTTGCGTTTTTGCGGAACCATCTATTGAAAATTTTATGTCCAGCCCAATTTTTTCTATGTAATTACTGTATAATTGCCTCTCTGTAAAGGCCTGTTTTCCACTAGTGAGTCCATCGCAATAATCTCGCTCTGTAGCGTGATCCACCATTGTACATTTGCTGGAGAGCATAGCATTATCATGACTACGAATGATATGTGCCTCTGCTTGATCTTTTACATAATAATCCTAACATGAAGCAGTCGGTATGATGAAGCTGTCGGTATGATGCCATATGGAGAAGCGGAACGGAAAAACGGAACAGAAACGGAAACACAAACAGAAAACGAACAAACAAAACACTGAAAAAGCCATACAGTCGTGTGAAAGAGGCCTAAAGACAATCAATCCGCAAAAAGTGAACAATAACAGAAAGCATGCTGGTTGGAGAGGCGTTGCAACTCTGATGAAGATTTGTTCGTAACACCACAGTCAATAAATGGTGGTTGACCAATGCATACTGATCGACTCTTCCCTCAATTATGAGCCAGGCTCCTATATAGCAACATCATTCAAATAAATGAGACTATGTAAATTATGATAATATGCTGTCTATGGAATCGTTAACCGCAAGTAAATATAACATTTTTATGACAACTGTTTATATTGTTTTGCTTAATTACCAGTTTTGTTAAGGCCCCGCACTGTACATGTACGGCGCTGATGACCGTGACTTAAGCATCAGCGCCGTACATGTATGGCGAGCTGATCAGGCGGGTGCAGGAGCTGCGCCTGCCCAATCAGCGCAGGGGTCCGGCAGTCACTGATAGCCAGACCCCTGCTGTATGCGCCGGCATCGATATAAAAACAGATGCCAATGCATTAACTCTCGCACTGCCGCGGTCAGCGCAGACCACAGCACATGTGGGATCCTGCCGGGTGCAGGGTGGCCATCGGGTCCCCGCGCTGCTGTGACCGGGACCCGATGGTAGGGAAGGCAGCCCGATGCTTTCCTTAGGCATCAAGGCTACCTTCCGTGACAGCTTGTGAGATCCAGCCCCCTGGATCTCACAGGCATGAAGCTGTAAGTGTACTACACTGTGTAATACACTTAGGGCTGTGTCACACGAGCGGATGCTGTGTGTGACATCCGTTCCGTGAAAGAGTGCCAAGACCCGATGCAGACTGCAGAAGCACGGAGCATTAACATAATTGATAATGCTCCGTACCTCTCTGTGATCTCTTTACTACAAAATCACAGTGACAACTTTATCTCACTGTAATTTCGTAGTAAAGAGATCACAGAGAGGCACGGAGCATTATCAGTCATGTTAATGCTCCGTGCCTCTGCAGTCTGCATCGGGTCTTGGCACTCTTTGATGGAGCGGATGTCACGCACGGCATCCGCTCGTGTGAAACAGCCTTTACAGTCAATGCATTACAATACAGAAGTATTGTGATGCATTGTAAAGGGGATCAGACCCCCAAAAGTTGAAGTCCCAGAGTGGGACAAAAAATAAAGTTAAAAATAAAGTTAAAAAAATAAAGTTAAATTTTTTTAAAGTTTCAAGTAAAAAAATAAGTGTCCTTTTCCCAAAATAAAGTAAAATTTTATTTTTTTTAAAATAGAGGAAAAAAAGAAATGTAGACATATTAGGTATCGCCGCTTCCGTATCGACTGGCTCTATAAAAATATCACATGAACTAACCCCTCAGGTGAACACCGTTAAAAAAATTAAATAAAAACTGTGCTAAAAAACTTTTTTGTCACCTTACATCACTAAAAGTACAACACCAAGCGATCAAAAAGACGTATGACCCCCAAAATAGTACTAATCTAACCGTCAACTTATCCCGCCAAAAATGAGCCCCTAACTAAGACAATCGCTGAAAAAATAAAAATAAACTATGACTCTCAGACTATGGAGACACTAAAACATTATTATTATTTTTTTTCAAAAATGCTTTTATTGTGTTAAATGTAAAAAAAATAGAAGTAGACATATTAGGTATCGCTGCATCCATAACAACCTGCTCTATAAAAATGACCTAACACCTCAGATGAACACTGTAAAAATGATAAAATAAAAACAGTGTAAAAAAAGGCATTTTTCGTCACCTTACATCACAAAAAGTGTAATACCAAGCGATCAAAAAGTCATATGCACCCCAAAATAGTGCCAATCAAACCGTCAGCTTACCCCACAAAAATGATACCCTACCTAAGACAATTGCCCAAAAAATAAAAATAAACTATGGCTCTCAGACTATGGAAACACAGATTTTTTTTTTGTTTCAAAAATGCTGTTATTGTGTAAAACAAATAAATAAAAAAAGTATACATATTAGGTATTTCCACGACTGTAAGAACCTGTTGTATAAAAATATCACATGAACTAAACCCTTACAGGGGGTTCAGACCTGAGCGTTCTGAAACGAGCGCTCTGTATGCGCGATTGTACGGGCGTTTACAATCGCGCATACAGAGACAGGCGTGCACACATTGTCGCGCGTTCCCGAATATCTATGTGCGGGAACGCGCGACAAACGCCCCCAAAAAACCTCAAGAACTTGTTTGAGCGTCGGGCGTTTTACAGCGCGATCGTACGCGCTGTAAAACGCCCAGATGAGAACCATTCCCATAGGGAATCATTGGTTTCTCCGTGTTGAGCGTTTTACAGCGCGTAGGAACGTGCTGTAAAACGCTCAGGTCTGAACTTAGGGTTAGGTGAACACCGTAAAAAAAAAAAGTCATATGCACCCTAAAATAGTGCCAAACCGGCATTTCATACTGAAAAAAATAGGCCCCTACATAACGAGTCACCCAAAAAAAAAATATATATATACATAGCTTTCAGAATATGGAGACACAAAAATATATATTTTTTCAAAAATGCTTTATTATGTAAAACTGAAACAAACAACCCCCCCAAAAAATCATATTTGGTATTATCGCGTTCGTAACAACCGGCTCTGTAAAAATACCACATGATCTAACCTTTCAGATGAACATTGTAAATAACAAAAAATAAAAACGATGCCAAAACAGCTTTTTTTTGTTAAGGCTACTTTCACACTAGCGTTGTTTAAATCCGGCGTTCAATTCCGACACGGGAACTGCCCGCCGGATCTGGAGAAACGCGTGAAAACGGATTACATTTGAATCCTGATCAGGATTTTGATCACAATGAAAAAATGCATTGGAAAAAACAGATCCGCCATTTATGGACTTTAACTTTTAAACATGCAAAAGCCGGATCTGGTTTGACTGAACACAAGGCGCCGGATCAGGCGTTAATGGAAGTCAATGGGAAAAAAGCCTGATCAGGCGTTCAGTCAAAGTGTTCAAGATTTTTGGCCGGAGGTAAAAATACAACATGCTACGGTTTTCTGAAAAGCCTGATCAGTCAAAAAGACTGAATTGAAGACATCCTGATGCATCCTGAACAGATTACTCTCCATTCAGAATGCATTAGGATAAAACTGATCAGTTCTTTTCCGGATTTAAGCCCGAAGGACTGAACTCAGCGCCGGAAAAGAAAAACGCTAGTGTGAAAGTACCCTAACTTGCCTCACAAAAAGTGTAACGAAAGAGCAACGAAAAATCATATGTACCCTAAAATAGTACCAAAACTGCCACCTTAGCTTGTAGTTTCCAAAATGGGGTCACTTTTTTGTAGTTTCTACTCTAGGGGTGCATAAAGGGGTCTTCAAATGTGACATGGCAACTTAAAATTATCCCAGTGAAATCTGCCCTCGAAAAACCATATGGTGTTCCTTTCTTTCTGCGCTCTGCTGTGTGCCCGTACAGCAGTTTACGACCACATTTAGGGTGTTTCTGTAAACTACAGAATCAGTGCAATAAATATTGAGTTTTGTTTGGCTGTTAAACCTTGCTTTGTTACTGGAAAAAATGAATTCAAATGGAAAATCTGCCAAAAAGTGAAATTCTGAAATTTTATCTACATTTTCCTTTAATTCTTGTGGAACACCTAAAAACAAAGTTTGTTAAATCAGTTTTGAATATCTTGAGGGGTATAGTTTCCAAAATGGGGTAATTTTTTGTAGTGTCTAGCCTAGGGGCGCATTCAGGGGGCTTTAAATGGGACATGGCATTTAAAAACCAGTCCAGCAAAATCTGCCTTCCAAAAACCATATGGCGTTCCTTTCCTTCTGCGCCCTGCCGTGTGCCCGTACAGCAGTTTACGACCACATATGGGGTGTTTCTGTAAACTACAGAATCAGAGCAATAAATATTGAGTTTTGTTTGGCTGTTAATCCTTGTTTTGTTACTGGAAAAAATGGATTCAAATGGAAGATCAGCCACAAAGTGAAATTCTAAAATTTAATCTACATTTTCCTTTACTTCTTGTGGAACACTTAAAGGGTTAACAAAGTTTTTAAAATCAGTTTTGAATACCTTGAGGGGTGTAGTTTCCAAAATGGGGTCACTTCTTTGGAGTTTCTACTCTAGGGGTGCATCAGGGGGGCTTCAAATGGGACAGACATGGCATTTAAAAACCAGCCCAGCAAAATCTGCCTTCCAAAAACCATATGGCATTCCTTTCCTTCTGCGCCCTGCCGTGTGCCCATAAAGCAGTTTAGAGCCACATATGGCGTGTTTCTGTAAACTACAGAAACAGGGCAATAAATATTGAGTTTTGTTTGGCTGTTAACCCTTGCTTTGTTACTGGAAAAAATTGATTAAAATGTACAATCTGCCAAAAAGTAAAATTCCGAAATGTCATCTCCATTTTCCTTTAATTCTCGTGGAATACTTTAAGGGTTACTAAAGTTTATAAAATCAGTTTTGAATAACTTGAGGGGTGTGGTTTCTAAAATGGGGCCATTTATGGGTGGTTTCTATTATGTAAGCCTAACAAAGTGACTTCAGACCTGAACTGGTCCTTAAAAAGTGGGTTTTGGACGTTTTCTGAAAAATATCAAGATTTGCTTCTAAACTTCAAAGCCTTCTAACGTCCCAAAAAAAGAAAATGTAATTTACAAAATGATCCAAACATGAAGTAGACATATAGGAAATGTAAAGTAATAACTATCAGGTATCACTATCTGTTTTAAAAACAGAGAAATAGAAATTGAGAAAATTGCGAATTTTGCTAAATGTTTGGTAAATTTGGGATTTTTTCATAAATAAAAATGAAATATTTTGACTCAAATTTACACTTCACTGTAATGAAGTACTATACAGTATTTGACGAGAAAACAATCTCAGAATGGCTTGAATCAGTAAAAGCATTTTAAAGTTATCATCACATAAAGTGACAGATTTGCAAAAAATTGCCTGGTCCTTAAGGATTAAATTAAATCAAATCCAAAACATAAAAGTGCACAGCATGAATGTTTTTGACAAATTTAAATGTGCTCATCTTGTCAATGCACAGATCTAGCCGAAGAGATAAAATATTAGGAAAATTTATCCCGCATGCGATCCACAGCAGTTGTTGATCCTGGTCCAGTTTGAACTGTATCTCCAGGTGTAGAACTGACATGGGGTCTAAAAGCAAAGGCTCTTTGGTCAGTACATAATTGTGCAACACAAGACATGCTTTTATAACGTCATCCACTGCCTCTATTTGTAATTGAGGCAACCAGAATACCAAGAGCACACTCTACCATTTTTCTGGCGTGAGTCAGGCAGTAATTAAAAACTCTTTTAGGATAGGCTAGAATATGGCTTCAGTAAATTTCCACACATTTGGAAAGCTTAATCTCCAACAAGAACAAATGGTAGAGTAGGGTTTGAAATACCAGGTAAAGGCCTAAGCTCAGGAATGTCAAAGTTTCTAGAGTATAGACTTTGTGAGGGATGAGAATCCATTTTGTATAAGTATTTTCTCCATCTGGCGAATATATGGAGGGATATTGGTTTTCGCTGTATCTGAACCTTCAGGTTTTAGTGGGGTTATCATTTACACCTTGTGCACACGACCGTATCTGCTTTGTGGTCTGCAAACCACAGAACTGCAAAACACAGATACCGCCATGTGTGTCCTGCACTTTCCTGTTCAACAGATCCAGCCCTACTGCAAAAATACCTATTCTTGTCCACAAAATGGACAAGAATAAGACATGTTTTATTTTTTTGTGGGACGGATACAGACAGCACATTGATGACATCCTTGTCCTGTCTGCATTTTTTGTGACCCCATAGAAATATATAGGTCTGCATGCGATATGCAAAAAATGTGAAATATTCTTCTCTGTTATCAAGTCTCGAATGTAATTACTAGAATGTAAGACCCACACTGCACTTAATGATGAAAGATATAGCAGATTTGTTGCAGTCAAGTCAATGCTAGAGGACAAGATATCACAACAATATAAAAACTGCGTTCCGCCATTCTAACTTTTCAAGGCACTCAAAGGCTTCATCCCGTTCCTCGAAATCTATTGCTCAGTTCTCATCGCTAAGGTCTCACTCACAGCACTCTTCGCTGAGTAACTCACTGGTGTTAGCACGTGCAAAAGTGGAAGCAGCGAAGGTACAAGCTCACTGCATTAGAAAGGAAGCAGCCATTAAGGCACAAGTCGCAGAGACACAAGCCCAATCTCAAGCTAATCAAGCAGCTATACAGGCTCAAGCGCGAGCGACCAAAGCCAAGGCTGAAGCTAAGTTGGAGGTCCTTCAGAAGGAAAGGGAAGAAGCAGTAGCCATGACTGAACTCAGAGTTCTTGAAGAAGCTGATGAAGAAGAAGAAGCTTATCATCCTATGTCCAAGATATGTAATGACTCAGAAAGGCGTACCCAGCAATTCGTCCTAAACCAAAGCAAAGTCAATGCATGTGCACCAGAAGATTCGGCCTCTGCACGCCAGCCTGCTGAACTCATGCGAGTAGTGTCATGGAACCATGAACCAGACGTACAACAGAGATAGGTGGAATAAGAAGGCTTTATTGAAAATCAAGCCGTAGCTAAAGTCCAAACGGATGGCTAAACTGAAGCAGGGTCTTGCGTAGACGGAGGTCAGGAACCAGGAGGGTAGTCAGACGTAGCCAGGATCAGGAACCAACGGGGTAGTCAGACGAAGCCAGGATCGGGAACCAACGGGGTAGTCAGACGAGGCCAGGATCAGGAACCAGAAGCAGCAGCAGTCTTAGAAGCATGTGCACACAGGAGGACCAAGCAAGGAACTGAAGCCACAGACCTTCTATAAATATGAGCTAGGCATCCAGCTCCTCCCAGTGGGAAGGAGGAGCCGCAGGGTGGGAGGCTACAAGAAACCCAGAAACCAAGATGGCCGCCAGCACATGTCAAACGAAGGAGAACAGTGAGAAGGTAAGACCATGACAGTACCTCCCCCTCAAGGGCCCCTCCTCCGCGGAGTAAGGAACGGTTTCAGAGGGAAGCGTGCGTGGAAGGCTCGGAGCAACGCAGGAGCATGGACATCTGTGGAGGGAACCCAGGAACGCTCCTCTGGACCATAACCACGCCAATGGACCAAAAACTGCAACCGACCGCGGACCAGGCGTGAGTCCAGGATATTGCTCACCTCATATTCCTCACGATTGCCCACTTGGACCGGACGGGGCCGAGGAACCGAGGAAGTGAAACGATTACACACCAATGGCTTCAACAGGGAGACATGAAACACGTTGGAGATCCGCATGCCAGGAGGAAGCGCAAGGGCATAGGCTACCGGGTTTACCCTGTGAAGCACTCGGAAGGGACCAACAAAGCGAGGCGCCAGCTTGGGAGTGGGCACTCGAAGGTTGAGGTTGCGGGTGGACAACCATACACGGTCTCCGACCTGGTAGGAAGGAGCGGGCGCTCGTCTGCGATTAGCCTGGAGTCTCTGGCGTTGCGCAGAGACCTCAAGGGACCTCTGGATCTGTACCCAAGAAGTACGTAGGACGGAAAGGTGATCCTCCACAGCCGGAGTATCCTGGGGAGAGAATACCTCCGGTAACACGGCAGGTTGGAACCCATAATTGGCCATGAAGGGAGACGTCCCAGAGGAAGAGTTCACCGCCGTGTTCCTGGCAAACTCAGCCCAAGGCAGGAGGTCAACCCAATTGTCTTGGTGATCGGAGACATAGCAACGAAGGAATTGCTCCAAGGCCTGATTGGATCGTTCTGCGGCCCCATTGGACTGAGGGTGGTAGGCCGAGGAGAAAGAGAGATGAATCCCCAACTGGGAGCAAAAGGCGCGCCAGAACCTGGACACAAACTGACTCCCCCGATCCGACACAATCTCCTTGGGCAAACCGTGCAACCGGAAGACCTCCCTGGCAAAAATCGAGGCCAACTCTTGTGCAGGAGGGTAACTTCTTGAGAGGAACACAGTGGCACATTTTGGAAAACCGATCCACAATCATGAGAATGACCGTATGGCCTCGGGATGCAGGAAGGTCCACAATGAAATCCATCCCCAGGTGTGACCATGGACGCTCCCCGGTGGCTATGGGTTGCAAAAGGACCCAACGGAAGGTGCCGAGGGGACTTACTCTGGGCACAAACGGAGCATGCCGCTACATATGCGGCGATGTCGGAACGTAGAGAAGGCCACCAGAACAGACGTGAAACCGCCCAGGACAGCTGATTCTTTCCAGGGTGCCCCGCGGCCTTGGAGTTATGGTAGGTTCGCAACAACCGAGTGCGCAACTCCTCAGGCACAAAACATCTGCCGTTGGGTCTCCCAGAGGGAGCACCAGATTGAGCCGCCAAAATCTGCTCACCCAGAGGAGAGGTCAGGCTGGTGCGAATAGCAGCCAGGATCTGATTCGGGGGTATGACCGTAGTCGGAATCGACTCCTCCCCGGACAGCTCGGAGTACTGCCGTGATAAGGCATCCGCTCTGATGTTCTTGGAGCCGGGTAGGTAGGAGACCACGTAATTAAAACGTGACAAGAACAGAGCCCATCTGGCCTGACGTGGTGTCAATCTCTTGGCCTCAGAGAGGTAGGTCAGATTCTTGTGGTCCGTCAGGATGAGAACCGGAACCACCGAGCCCTCGAGCAAGTGCCTCCATTCTTTAAGGGCCTGCACGATGGCCAATAACTCCCTGTCACCAATCTGATAGTTGCACTCCGCGGAAGACAGTTCTCCGGGAGTAAAACCCACAAGGAAGCAGAGGACCCTCTGGTGTTCTACGCTGAGACAGGAGGGCGCCTACTCCCGTCTCAGACGCGTCCACCTCGAGGACAAAAGGCAACCCAGGGTTGGGATGCGACAGAATCGGAGCCGACACAAAGGCGGACTTTAGAGCCTCAAAAGCTCGGATGGCCTCGAGCGGCCAGACCTGAGGATTACTGCCCTTCCTGGTCAGATCCGTGAGAGGCTTGGCTAGCATGGAAAAGTCCCTGATGAACTTCCGATAATAATTGGCGAAGCCCAAAAAGCGCTGCAGGGCACGAAGCCCACTGGGCTGGGGCCACTGTAAGACAGCCGAAACCTTCTCAGGATCCATGGAGAACCCCTCAGCGGAAATGATGTAACCTAAGAAGGTTACCTGGGATCGGTGAAATTCGCATTTCTCAAGCTTACCGAACAGCTTGTTCTCTCGTAAGCGTTGCAACACTCGTCTGACATCCAGAATGTGGGCCTCCATGGATGCAGAATATACCAAGATGTCATCCAAATAGACCACCACACACTGCTGCAACAGGTCACGGAAAACATCGTTGATGAATTCCTGGAAGACTGCGGGCGCATTGCACAACCCAAAGGGCATAACCAAGGATTCATAATGACCGGTCCTGGTGTTAAACGCGGTCTTCCACTCATCGCCCGCCTTGATCCTTACCAGGTTATATGCCGCCCTCAGGTCGAGTTTGGTAAAGACCGTGGCCCCTTTGAGGCGATCGAACAGCTCGGAAATCAAGGGTATCGGGTAAGCGTTCTTGATCGTGATGCGATTGAGACCCCTGTAGTCGATGCAAGGCCTCAACTCACCGCCCTTCTTTTTCACAAAGAAAAATCCAGCCCCTGCCGGGGACGAGGATTTGCGAATGTGTCCGCGTGAAAGCGCCTCCCTCACGTACTCCTCCATGGCCTCATTCTCCGCTACCGACAGTGGATAGACTTTGCCACGAGGAGGAACGGCACCAGATTGTAACTCTATGGCACAATCGTATGGGCGGTGCGGAGGTAGGGCAACCGCACGCACCTTATCGAATACATCCCGGTACTCCTCGTATTCAGGAGGCAACAGAGAGTCCGAGGAAGTACACAGCAACTTGACAGGCCCATGGATGCAACTAGCCCCACACTGCGGTGACCACGAGAGGATCTCGGCCGATCTCCAATCGAAAGTCGGATTATGCTTCTGGAGCCAGGGGTACCCCAAGACCACCGAGTAGTGTGGAGACGAAATAACCTGGAGACAGACCGACTCTCTGTGAACGGCACCAATGGCCATCCCCACTGGAAGGGTCTCCTGAGTCACGTGTGGCGGCAGAAGGGGTCTGCCGTCTATCGCCTCAAGAGCCAGTGGGGAACCTCGAGGCTGCAGAGGAATGGAATTGGCGGCGGCGAACACACTATCAATGAACAAGCCACCAGCACCAGAGTCCACCAACGCCTGGGTCGTCACCGAGCCCCCGACCCAGGAGAGGACAACAGTAATCAGTGGTTTGTCAACACGGGAAACCGGGGACGAGGAGACTCCACCCAAGATCTGCCCCCGACAGGATCTCAGGTGCGAGCGTTTCCCGGACGGTTCGGGCATGCCAACCGAAAATGCCCACCGAGACCACAGTACATGCATCGGCCCTCGCGTCTCCGGAGTACCCTCTCCCCCTCGGACAGGCGAGCAACCCCCAGCTGCATGGGTTGACCCCCAGACCAGTCATCCCCAGGAGGCGTGGGAGCAGAGGGAGGCACGGGTGGGACAGCAAACGTAGGCGCCAATCTGTTAGAAGGCCTCCGCAGGCTCTCCTTAAAGGAAGGTCTCTCCCTGAGTCTGGTGTCAATCAAAATCAGGAAAGAAATAAGGGACTCGAGCGCCACTGGTAGGTCCTTGGCTGCAATCTCATCCTTCAAGGCATCCGAGAGACCATGAGAGAAAGCAGCAACCAGAGCCTCATTATTCCAGCCCACCTCTGCTGCCAGGGTACGAAACTCAATGGCGTATTCAGCTACGGATCGTGAACCCTGTCTGATGGATATAAGGAGCTTCGCAGCAGAGGCAGCACGAGCCGGCACATCGAATACCTTCCGAAGAGAAGCAACAAAACCGGAAAACTCGGCAACCACCGGATTGTTGTTCTCCCATAAAGGGCTGGCCCAGGCCAAGGCCTTGTCCGAGAGCAGCGAGATCAAGAAGCCCACCCTTTGATCTCTCAGTAGGAAAGGCATGTGGCAGCAACTCGAAATAAATGGCCACCTGGTTAAGGAAACCTCGGCACTGAGTTGGCTCTCCCCCAAAGCGCTGTGGAAGGGGGGCAGAACCGGTCATACCCCGAAACACCGCAGGTGCAGCAACAGGTGTCGGGGTAGACTCTGGCGCAACAACCGGAGCGGCAGTAGGAGCGGGCCCAGGAGCGACAACCGACCCATCGGCAACGGAAGCTAAATGAGCCGTGCGTTCAAGCAGGGTTTGTAACGCCACAGCGAACCGACCCAACAGGTGATCCTGCTGATCAAGTCTGGCAACCAGCGTAGGTAGCGAGGATGGCCCTGTACCGTCAGAATTCATGGCTTGGTCCTAATGTCATGGAACCATGAACCAGACGTACAACAGAGATAGGTGGAATAAGAAGGCTTTATTGAAAATCAAGCCGTAGCTAAAGTCCAAACGGATGGCTAAACTGAAGCAGGGTCTTGCGTAGACGGAGGTCAGGAACCAGGAGGGTAGTCAGACGTAGCCAGGATCAGGAACCAACGGGGTAGTCAGACGAAGCCAGGATCGGGAACCAACGGGGTAGTCAGACGAGGCCAGGATCAGGAACCAGAAGCAGCAGCAGTCTTGAAGCATGTGCACACAGGAGGACCAAGCAAGGAACTGAAGCCACAGACCTTCTATAAATATGAGCTAGGCATCCAGCTCCTCCCAGTGGGAAGGAGGAGCCGCAGGGTGGGAGGCTACAAGAAACCCAGAAACCAAGATGGCCGCCAGCACATGTCAAACGAAGGAGAACAGTGAGAAGGTAAGACCATGACAAGTAGAAAAAGAGGCAGCCGATAACTATGCAGTTGACCCCAGTCCAGTGGACATTTCTCTTTTTTTCAAACATCTGGCACCTTACACAGTATTTCAGGCACCATTAGAGACCAAGCTGCTTCAAGTTCATCAAATCACATTAAACCCTCCTGAGACTAGTCACATAGCGGCCAAGACGCTGGCGCCAAGATTACCAGATGTGCAGCCTTCACTTATGCTCAACCCAGCTGCCACTCCATTCCATCTTCCAACCCCCAAAGATTTGGTATCAGATGGTGCCAATAAAACCAGCGAGGGAGAACTTCCCGTCGCCATGAAGCAGGAAAGAAATGACGCATCAGAAATCGCTAAGTACCTCACCCTCAGGGACCCCCCTTCAGTACTAACTAGCCTTACGAACTTTGATGATCGACCAGAGAATTATAGAAGTTGGAAGGCCATCTTCAAGACAACAGTTCAAACCTTTGGTGTTCTGCCTATGCAAGAACTTGACTTACTAATTAGATGGCTAGGTCCATGGTCATCTAAGGCTACTTTCACACTAGCGTTCGGGGCTCTGCTTGTAAGTTCCGTTTGAAGGCTCTCACAAGCGGCCCCGAACGCATCCGTACTGCCTCAATGCATTCTGAGTGGATGCGGATCCGCTCAGAATGCATCAGTCTGGCACCGTTTGGCCTCCGCTCTGCTCAGCAGGCGGACACCCGAACGCTACTTGCAGCGTTCGGGTGTCCACCTGGCCGTGCGGAGCCAAACGGATCTGTCCAGACTTACAATGTAAGTCAATGGGGATGGATCCGTTTGAAGTTGACACAATATGGCTCAATTTCAAACGGATCCGTCCCCCATTGACTTTCAATGTAAAGTCTGGACGGAACCGTCTGACTAACTTTCACACTTAGAATTTTTTCTGAAATATAAAGCAGACGGATCCGTTCTGAACGGATCCCATCGTTTGCATTATAGGAGCACCAGACGGATCCGCTCCGAACGCAAGTGTGAAAGTAGCCTTACTGTGTTAAGAGACTCAAAACGGTTCATATCTACAATCCAGTCAAAGGATTTTGTCTCGCATGGGAAAGATTAGAGCAGACATACGGCGGCTCGGAAGTAGTTGAACGTGCCTTATTTAAACGACTTTCCTGAATTATCCATTACAGACTGCCGAGGGTTCCAGGAATGAAGTGACCTTCTTCTTGAGTTTGAAATCATCAAGTGAGACCCGCAGCTACCAGGTCTCAGCTTTCTTGATACCTCCCATGGTGTGGGCCTGATCGTGGAGAAATTACCCCTCAATGTTCAAGATCAATGGGTAGCAGCAAGTTCAAAATACAAGGAGCAACATCGCGTTTCCTTTCCACCATTTTCATTCTACTGTAAGTTCATCAAGGACTTAGCTAGAGCCAAAAACTATCCGAGCTTCAACACCTTGAGGACCAACTTCTTTGGCTCTACTAAACAGAGACATAAGACTTTCAGTCCCAGACAGAGAAACCCTAAAGGTTTAATTTCTGTAAAAAAGACAGGGGTTGTGCCCACTATTAACGCAGCCGCTTTCATTGGAAACGAAAGCCCTAAGGAACCCGATCATCATTGCTCTATCCATGATAAACCACATCCTTTAAGGAAGTGCCGTGTCTTCATAGGAAAGCCCTTTGAGGAACGTAAGGAGTTTCTAAGGAGTTGTAATATCTGCTTCAGATGCTGTGCATCCACTGAGCATTTCGCCAGAGACTGTGAGGTTCCAGTCAAGTGTTCTCAATGTAATAGTGATCCACATGTGTCTGCCGTTCACCCGGGACCAATCAGGCGGAACCTAGAACCAGTTAGCAGGAGCAAGCCCCATTCTGATCAAGGAAGGGAGAGTCATGGCGGGGAGAGTGCCGACCAACCAATACCGTCACGCCCAGATGCACAGAGGTATGCGGAGAAGGACTTGTGTGCTGTAAGTCTTGTTCCAAGATTTGTCTCGTGGATGTGTTTCCTACTGCACAACCAGAGAAGACCATAAGAACGTACGCTATTTTAGATGGCCAAAGTAATTGTTCCCTAGCTAGCCCTAAGTTCTTTGATCTGTTCAGGATAGAGGGAGAAACTATACCCTACACCCTAGGAACATGCTCTGGTCTGACAACCTCAAGAAGAAGAGCTAATAGTTTCACCTTGAAGCCCATCAAAGGAGATAAGAAACTCTCTCTTCCAACCCTTATCGAGTGTGACTAATTGCCGAACGCAAGGGATGAGATTCCCACACCTGAAGCCGAACAGCATCACCTTCATATCAGGAACATAGCCAGAGAGATTCCTACCCTTGATAACCATGCCGAGATCTTACTCCTGCTAGGTAGAGACATTCTCGAGGCTCATAAGGTCCTTGAACTTCGCAATGGCCCTTTCAACGCTCCATATGACCAGAAACTTACAGTGGGTTGGGTCATCGTGGGGGATGTATGTCTGGACAGAACCTGCAGACCCTGCCAAGTACACTCTTTCAGAACTGATGTATTAAGAGGAGGACAAACTTCTTACTTCAGGCAGCGTCCCAACCACTACTATGTGCAATAGAGCCCCAAGCTGAAAACCCTGGAGCAGCCAGCAAGCCCTGCAAATATACCTTAGACCCTGCAGGACATGATGGACGGAAGAGATGGTATCTGGAGTATATTCCCACAGCCTCGGCTCCTGGACGCAGGTCCCACAAATACGCCATCGATCATTCCACACCTTCCACAGACATGGAGTATGACCCCATGGTGAACTACTCCGCCAGGCTTCTCAGCAAGGAGAAACCTGACAACACGACCAAAAGAAGCCGGGCCCATAGTCAAGGAGAAGACCATACAGCCTCTAAAATAAGTAGAACCCATAGTCAAGGTGAAGGCCAAACAGCTTCTACTGAAAGAAGTAGAACCTATAGTCCGGGTGAAGGCCATACAGCCTCTTCTAAAAGGAGTAGAACGTCTAAGATAATGGTGGAAGCTAAATGTTCTTCTGATCCTGAATCCCCACATATTTTTGGTTATAGACCCAAAAAATAGGAAATATTCCTGTGCCATCTGGCATTTTCAAAGAGCACAACCTTTATAAGTTTCAGTGGAAGCAGGTACAACATCTCGCCAGTCAGTTCTGGAAAAGGTGGAGAAGATAGTACCTCTGCCTCTAGCAAGAACGCAGAAGGTGGCAAGAACTAAGGCCTAATTTAAAGGAAGGAGATTTTGTTCTGTTAAGGGACAAACAAGTTGATTGTCTCGACTGGCCTGCTGGACTTATTACTAAAGTCGTTTCCAGTTCGAATGGGAAGGTTCGTAAGGTGGAAGTAAAAACCGTGAGAGGTGGAGTAATCAAGACCTTCTTCCGCCCTTTTACAGATGTTGTGTTACTCATGCCTTCAGAACTTCCATGTTGAGATCCCTTCTACCAAAGACGCTCAACATCTTCTAAGACTGTTTCCAGTACCAGTTCTATGGTCCGAACTGAAGACTTATTCTTTTTGATTTGAATAATGTTCATTGCATGTTTCCTTTTTAGGTAGATGGACATTATTATTAATTTATACAATTCCATTGTATGCATTGTGTATTGGTATGCTCCTCTCCCCCCCCCCCTGTTTTCAGGCTTCTAGCTAGTTTAGCCTAGCCACTCCCTGTTTTCTCAGTGATGCCTTGCTCATTGTGTGCTCAGCTTTAGGAGTAGCAGCATCCATCTTCTGAGCTAGGAGTTTATTGTTGGCATAATTCTTTTACCATCTGGATTACCCTGCAACATCTTGTAATACAATCTCCGGATTAAAAGGCTACTTGATTAACGCCTGGGTGTCTGATGCGTAAGCTGTAAGTGGAGAAAGTCAAATTCAACAAGTCACTCCCGTGCGGATGGAGGTTGCTCTACACAGGTGCGTGATTGTTTATAGCTGACTTTTGAAATGCCACAGCTTTGTTTGCAGGTTTATTGAGTATGATAGGAAAAAGAGCAAAATGTACTTTAAATGTATTATCAATATGCCTTTTTTTATATACTGTATATGTTCCTCTCTGCCCCTCTTATCTGGATGTCTTTATTTGCATAATGTCTTAAGTTTTTTCTTTGCAAGTATAATTCATCCAAAATGTCAGAGGTAAGTGTCTGAATATTAAAGACAAATACAATGAGGTCACTCAGAAAGTGTTCAATTTCACCAAAGTGAGCAGGCTATTTAGGCTACTTTTACACTCGCCTTTTGGCTTTCCATTTGTGAGATCCGTTCAGGGCTCTCACAAGTGGTCCAAAACAGATCGGTTTTGCCCTAATGCATTCTGAATGGATAAGGATCCGTTCAGAATGCATCAGTTTACCTCCGATCAGTCTCTATTCCGCTCTGGAGGCGGACACCAAAACATTGCCTGCAGTGTTTTGCTGTACGCTTGACGAAACTGAGCCAAACTGATCTGTTCTGGTACACAATGTAAGTCAATGGGGACGGATCCGTTTTCTCTGACACAATCTGTCACAATAGAAAACAGATCCGTCTTCTATTGACTTTCCATGGAGTTCATGACGGGTGGCTATGTTACAGATAATACAAACGGATCTGTTCATGACGGATGCATGCGGTTGTAGTATTGTAGCAGATCCGTTTTGCAGATCCATGACGGATTCGCCCCAAAATGCGAGTGTGAAAGTAGGTGAAATTAGCTTCTCAGAATATATTCTGTAAGTAAGATATATATAGGAACGATGATGTCTGCCTGGTAGAGAGGTTACTTTTGGAAATCAGAATAGAGAATTCATTGGGATACTGGTCGATTTTTTGAAAATTACAGTCATTATAATACTTCTTGAACAGTATTACAGATAGCAAGAACTAGTGTGCAGGTTTATTACTGCAGTTATTTGTGTCGGTCACATGCAGCAAACAAAAATAATTTGGATTGGGGTCTGGGTGGCATAAAACATAAAAGGAGTACTACTCACCTTCAGTGAACCCCACTGCTGCTGCCAATCAAAGGCTGAGGTTAGTGTTTGACTGAGAGGGCAATGGGCATTTTGAGACACTGTCTGTAAGTTGAATTTAACCCCTTCTAACCCGGGCCAGTTTCCACCTTCCTGCCCAGGCCATTTTTTGCAAATCTAACATGTGCCAATTTATGTGGTAATAACTTTGGAACGCTTTTATTTATCCAAGCCATTCTGAGATTGTTTTCTCGTGACACATTGTACTTTATGACAGTAATAAATTTGAGTCAATATATTTCACCTTTATTTATAAAAAAATAATTTTAATTTTCAAAATGTCAATTTCTCTGCCTCTAAAACAGAAAGTGATATCTCATAAAATATTTATTACTTAACATTCCCCATATGTCTACTTTATGTTTGCATCACTTTGTAAATGTCATTTTATTTTTGGGGGATGTTAGAAGGCTTAGAATTTTAGAAGCAATTCTTAAAATGTTTAAGGAAATTTCCAAAACCCACTTTTTAAGGGCCAGTTCAGGTCTGAAGTCACTTTGTGGGACTTACATAATAGAAACCCCCCATAAATGACACCATTGTAGAAACTAGACCCCTCAAGTTACTCAAAACTGATTTTACAAACTTTGTTAACCCTTTAGGTATTCCACAAGAATTAAAAGAAATTGGAGATAAAATTTCTTTTTTTGGCAGACTTTCCATTATAATCAATTTTTTTCTTTGACACATCGAGGGTTAACAGCCAAACAAAACTCAACATTTATTACCCTGATTCTTAGGTTTACAGAAACACCCCACATGTGGTTGTAAACTGATGTAAGGGTGCACGGCAGGGCACATGGTTTTTGGAAGGCAGATTTTGCTGGACTGGTGTTTAGACACCGTGTCCCATTTGAAGCCCCCCTGATGCACCGCTACAGTAAAAACTCCCAAAAGTGACCCTATTTTGGAAACTAGGGGATAAGGTGACAGTTTTATTGGTACTATTTTGGGGTACATATGATTTTTAATCACTCTATATTAAGTTTTTTGTGAGGCAAGGTAACCAGAAAATTGCTGTTTTGGCACTGTTTTTATTTTTTGCGCTTTTTTATATAGCAGGTTGTTACGGATGCGGTGATATCAAATATGTCTACTTTCTTTTTTGTTTGTTTCAGTTTTACATAATAAAGCATTTTTGAAAAACAAATATGTTTTTGTGTCTCCTCTTTCTGAACACCATATTTTTTTATTTTTCTGACAATTGTCTTGTGCAGAAGCTCATTTTTTGCAGGAAGAGTTTACATTTTTATTGGTACCATTTTTGGGTACATATGATTTTTTTTATCATTCATTATTACACTTTATGAGGCAAGGTGACCAAAAAAATTGTTTGTTTTGGCACAGATTTTATTTATTTATTTTTACAGCGTTCACCTGAGGGGTTAGGTCACTTGATATTAGCAGGTTGTTATGGACGTGGCAATACATAATAAATAAATAATAAAAAGTATATAGGTTATATATAGGTTGTATATAAGTTTTATACAATAATAGCATTTCTAAAACAAAAAAATGATGTTTTAGTGTCTCCATAGTCTGAGAGCCATAGCTTTTTTTTTTTTTTTGACCGATTGTCTTAGGTAGGGGCTCATTTTTATATATCTAACATATCTACTTTTTTAAATGTTATTTCACTTTAACACAATAATAGCATTTTTTATGAAAAAAAAGTAATATTTTAGTGTCTTCATTGTCTGTGGGGATTTTCTCTTGTAGGGTAAGCGGATGCAGAACAGAGGCAATAAACTGTTTGTAAAGCAAACTTCAGTGTTTATTCACACACAAGGCAAAAACAAAGCAATATTTTTCAGTTTTAGTGTTCGTTCACACAAAGGAAAGTCCACAGAACAAAAAAATCACCTTATTGGTGGTACAATCTCCAGCGATCCACAACAGGCTTTAGGAGGCCTGTTTCCCCAGCGTGCAGCTCTCAGCCCTCTAGCACAGCACCATGCCGCAGATCCCAAAACAGAGACACACTTTGCTGCTGAGCATAGCTGTCTTTTAAGGACAGCTAGGTGTTGTCAAAACCCGGACCGGCACCTAAAATCCAGTCCGGTGTTTGACCCCACCTGGCTGCAAGTCCAGCAGCACACACTGGGAGAAAAATACATGTCCTCCCAGATGATACCCTCTACTGTGTCGCATACCCCCCCTCCTTTGTTCAACCCTGAGGGGGTGAACACTAGCCAGACAATGTACTCGGGACAGGGCATCTCTTTGTAACTGACCTGCCTTGTGTTCCACTGTAAATTTAAAGTTCTATAGGGAAAGGAACCATTGGGTGACCTGGGCATTTCTGTCTTTGGCCTGGCTCATCCACTTGAGAGGGGAGTGGTCGGTCACCAAGCGGAATTTTCTCCCTAACAAATAATAGAGGAGAGACTCTAGTGCCCACTTGATAGCCAGGCACTCTCTCTCCACTATACTGTACCTGGTCTCAGCTGGGGTGAGCTTACGGCTGAGGAAGACAACGGGATGCTCCTTCCCGTTGACTTCCTGGGACAGTACAGCACAGAGGCCTACTTTGGAGGCATCCGTCTGTACTATAAATTCTGCTTGAAGTCGGGCGTCACCAAAACCGGGGACCCACACAGGGCCGACTTTAAAGCGGAGAAGGCCTCTTCCGCCTGATCATCCCAGCGAACCATCACGGACTTATGTCCATTCAAGAGTCCTGTCACTGAACTAATTAGGAATGGAAATGTGATTTTACTTGTAATGTGAGTATTTTTAGAGAACTTACTTTGTTTGCAACTGGATGGATAATGCAATTTATGATCATCAGGTGTGTAACATGGGGGGAGGAGGTTAAATAACCTCCTACCCTAGGTGTGTAAGATTCTCGCCCCTGACGAAGCTACATGTGAAACCAGGGTTGGGCTGTGCGATATACTACTGCTGTAATGAAATGCTGAAAAATCATTTTATTTCTGTGAGTATAATAAAACAGAATGTTTTAATTGTGCCGGAGGTACTCTCACTATTGTGTGGTTTATGACATCTTGCGGAGGAGCTTACGACAATCCAGCATAGAGGTGTGGGCGTTTCTGAACCATACAAAGATGACATGCTGAGTTTTTCAATCTGCGTAGAAGCACCCTGCGATTCAACCTAAAGGTGTCTGTCTTGAGCCAGATTAAGTGAATACCTGCATTTGAGGAAAAACACTCCTGTGTGAATGAGGAGCAGCTCGGTCCCACCATACTGACACTGTTTAGAGGAGAGGCTGTCAGCAATTTTTATTGTGTCAACCTCTTCTCTTGCATCAGATGGACCGGAACCTCTTCCACTAAAAAACCTGGCCACGGGCTGTCTTTAGTACAGGTCTCCCTATCTTTCCAAGGTTTTACATTTTTTTGTAAATTAACATGGTAAACCTGCTCCGGCTTTTGCCGGCCTGGCTGGTATACCTTGTAATTTACCTCTCCAACTTTCTCGAGTACCTCGTAGGGCCCCTGCCACCTGGCCTGGAACTTACTGTCCAGGGTCGGTACTAGAACCAATCACCCGGGTTAAAGATCCGGACTCGGGCCTGCTGATTATAGATCCGACTTTGTGCTTGCTGAGCTTCCTCCATATTCTCCCTAAAAAGATGTAACACTGTTTTTATCCTTTCTTGCATCTGGGAAATGTACTCAAGAACACTTTTGTGCGGAGTAGGTTGCTGTTCCCTTGCCTCTTTGGCTTCGTCCAACAAACCACGAGGATGTTTGCCATATAGCAGTTCAAAGGGCGAGAACTCAGTAGAGGCCTGGGGTACCTCTCGCACAGTAAACATGAGATAGGGCAGAAGAAGGTCCCAATCCTTCCCATTTTGAAATACCACCCTTTTTAACATGATTTATAATGTCTTGTTAAATCTCTCTACCAGACCTTCCGTTTGCGGATGGCTCACGGACGTCTGTAACTGTTTGATATGCAGCAACGTACAGAGCTCCCTCATGACCTTGGACATAAAAGGGGTCCCCTGGTCAGTCAGAACCTCTTTAGGTAGCACCACTCGGGAGAACATCTCAATTAGCTCCTTATCCATAAGTTTAGCCGATGTATGCTGGGTACCAAGTGGCGTAGTCTACGACAACCAAGATGTGTTGGTGTCCTCTAGCGGACTTCGATACTGGGCCTATGAGATCCATAGCGATTTGCTCAAACGGTACCTCGATGATCGGGAGAGGTACCAAGGGACTGAGGAAAAGCTGCTGGGAACTAGTTGCCTGGCAGGTTGGGCAAGACTTACAGAATTCATCCACCTCCTTAAACACGCTGGGACAGTAAAACTGTTGTAGTATCTGGTCCTGTGTTTTCAGCATTCCCAGATGACCCTCAAGAACATGTTGGTGGGATAACTCTAACATGATTTTGCGATAAGACTGGGGCACCACCAACTGTTCAACACCGACTCTGCCCCAGCTTATTGTGGTTCACCATCTATTATTAATACATTTTCCCAGGCTCGGGATAAGGTTGGGGTGTGCAGTACCAAAAGAATCAGGGCAATACATATTGAGTTTTGTTTGGCTGTTACTGGAAAAAATTAATTCAAATGGAAAATCTGCCAAAAAGTGAAATTCTGAAATTTTATCTACATTTTCCTTTAATTCTTGTGGAACACCTAAAGGGTTAACAAAGGGATAGATCTTTGTACTGACCCCTGATATACAGTACAGACCAAAAGTTTGGACACACCTTCTCATTCAAAGAGTTTTCTTTATTTCCATGGCTATAAAAATTGTAGATTCACACGGAAGGCATCAAAACTATGAATTATCACATGTGGAATTATATACTTATCAAAAAAGTATGAAACAACTGAAAATATGTCATATTCTAGGTTCTTCAAAGTAGCCACCTTTTGCTTTGATTACTGCTTTGCACACTCTTGGCATTCTCTTGGTGAGCTTCAAGAGGTAATCACCTGCAATGGTTTTCACTTCACAGGTGTGCCCTGTCAGGTTTAATAAGTGGGATTTCTTGCCTTATAAATGGGGTTGGGACCATCAGTTGCGTTGTGGAGAAGTCAGGTGGATACACAGCTGATAGTCCTACTGAATAGACTGTTAGAATTTGTATTATGGCAAGAAAAAAGCAGCTAAGTAAAGAAAAACGAGTGGCCATCATTGCTTAAAGAAATGAAGGTCAGTCAGTCCAAAAAATTGGGAAAACCTTGAAAGTGTCCCCAAGTGCTCACATGCGGACCGCCCCAGGAAAGGAAGACCAAGAGTCACCTCTGCTGCGGAGGATAAGTTCATCCGAGTCACCAGCCTCAGAAATCGCAGGTTAACAGCAGCTCAGATTAGAGACCAGGTCAATGCAACACAGAGTTCTAGCAGCAGACACATCTCTAGAACAACTGTTAAGAGGAGACTGTGTGAATCAGGCCTTCATGGTAGAAAATCTGCTAGGAAACCACTGCTAAGGACAGGCAACAAGCAGAAGAGACTTGTTTGGGCTAAAGAACATAAGGAATGGACATTAGACCAGTGGAAATCTGTGCTTTAGTCTGATGCTTTGGTCTTCAGAAAAGGTGAACTGATGGACTCTACATGCCTGGTTCCCACCGTGAAGCATGGAGGAGGAGGTGTGATGGTGTGGGGGTGCTTTGCTGGTGACACTGTTGGGGTTTTATTCAAAATTGAAGGAATACTGAACCAGCATGGCTACCACAGCATCTTGCAGCGGCATGCTATTCCATCCGGTTTGCGTTTAGTTGGACCATCATTTATTTTTCAACAGGACAATGACCCCAAACACACCTCCAGGCTGTGTAAGGGCTATTTGACCATGAAGGAGAGTGATGGGGTGCTGCGCCAGATGACCTCCACAGTCACTGGACCTGAACCCAATCAAGATGGTTTGGGGTGAGCTGGACCGCAGAGTGAAGGCAAAAGGACCAACAAGTGCTAAGCATCTCTGGGAACTCCTTCAAGACTGTTGGAAGACCATTTCAGGTGACTACCTCTTGAAGCTCATCAAGAGAATGCCAAGAGTGTGCAAAGCAGTAATCAAAGCAAAAGGTGGCTACTTTGAAGAACCTAGAATATGACATATTTTCAGTTGTTTCATACTTTTTTGTTAGGTATATAATTAGACATGTGTTAATTCATAGTTTTGATGCCTTCAGTGTGAATCTACAATTTTTATAGTCATAAAAATAAAGAAAACTCTTTGAATGAGAAGGTGTGTCCAAACTTTTGGTCTGTACTGTATATATTTGGGATCGATTGATTATCGGAGTTAGTGATATTATTGGCCGATATTCGTGATTTTCAAAGTTATCGGTATCAGCATCTAACCTAACGCCGATAATGAGTCCAGAGCGATATCACAGAACATGAGCTCGCTGCTGTCAGTGCGCCATGTTCCCTCAGCAGCACAGAGGAGAAGGAGTCACCCTCTCCCTTCCCCTGTGCTGCGCTGCCAATGAGGAGAGGCGAGAGGAGGAGGGGTCGGCGCAGTGCGCCACCAATAAAGGTCAACGTCTAATGCAAATACAGGAGGCGGTGCCCAGCCTATATGACAGGGACCTGCGATCAGCGGCAGTTAACCCCTCAGGTGTGACTCTGCGCCGACACCCGCCTCCTGTATTAAACGTTAATTATCATTGGTGGCGCAGTGCGCCCTCCCCAGTATTAAGAATATTGTTGGTGCAGTGCACCCCTCCCCAGTATTAAAAATATTGGTGGCACAGTGCGCCCTCCCCCCACCACCAGTATATAAATCATTGGTGGTGCAGTGCACCCCCCACCCCCCAGTATTATAATCATTGGTGGCGAAGTGCGCCCCCCCCAACCCCCCAGTATTAAAATCATTGGTGGCAGTGGTCACAGGGTCCCCTCCCCTCCTCTTCATCAGTGACAGCTTCTGATCAGAGCCCCAGCATTGTAATCCTGGGGCTCCGATCAGTTACCATGGCAGCCAGGACACTACTTGGTAGGAATGGGCTGGTCCTAATTCCTGCCAGGAGGGAGAGTTCTAGTCTAGACAGTGTGAAGTGTGGAAGCACATTCAATTGTTCCTATCCTAGGATCTTAGGGACCTTCCCGTGATCCAATTCTCCTGTGAGACTACTACTCCAGAGAGACTCCAAGAGCACCAGGCTAACTTAAAATCGACAGCGTTATACAGACAGCAGAGTGACCATCAAGTTAAAGCTTTACAGATGGATGAGGGAATACAGTTCTGACACCCATCAGCTAGATTTCATCCAGGTCAGACCAATTCCAAGCCTGCATTATACACTGGACACATAAATCCACAACTGCTATAGCTGTAGAAGTGCAAGAGACAGTTATCAGCAAGATAGCATATCTGACGTGCATTAACTGGCACTAAACTAGCCACCATACCTCATCTTCTGGGGTCAGAAATTGTACTTTGTACAAACTACTGCTGGATGTACTACAAGTTGTATTTTGAACTGACTAAAGAGAGATTTTTATACTTCTGGCCTGATTCTTTAAACCACCTTTCCACTACACAGATCCCCAGGGAACAAAGGCCTGGGAAACACTGTGACACAACATCAGGGCCATTACCACTCCTAACCTCTGCATCGGCTTCTTAGGGCCTCACTGCAGCTGCTGGCTTTTTGGCACAACATCTGCCAGATTCTGCTGACAAAAACACTGAGAAGAGGCCGTTTGTAATGAAATACCAAGAGTGGTCCAAAACATGGAAGGGGAGAGATTCCATTGTGGTTTTCTGTTTATGTTTTCCTCTTTGTTTTGGCTTACAGATACTGACTAGTGTTGATGACGAATATTCTAATCGCAAATTTTTATCACGAATATAGGCACTTCGAGAATTCGCGAAGATGTAAAATATAGTGCTATATATTCGTAAGCACGAATATTCTATTTTTTTTTTATCAGTAACCTTTCTTCTTGCTTGTGGGCCAATGAGAAGGCTGCAATATCTTTGTCAGAGCTTAGCAACATCCCTAGCAACCAATAGGAAAGTTGCCTAGAAACATAGAATGTGTCGGCAGATAAGAACCATTTGGCCCATCTAGTCTGCCCAATATACTGAATACTATGAATAGCCCCTGGCCCTATCTTATATGAAGGATGGCCTTCTGCCTATCCCATGCATGCTTAAACTCCTTCACTGTATTTGGCCTACCCTTTTACTATATAAGAAACTCCCCAGCAGCCATTTTCTGCTGTGTTTTTTCAGTTCTGAGAGAGAGATCAGTGACATTGTTGTGTTCTGTGCTTTCATCTGGATCCTATTCCTTATCCAATTACATTAGATAGTTAGGTCATACAGTATATATAATACAGATAGTGGGAGATAGTCAGTGTAGGTTAGGCTACTTTCACACTCGCGTTTTGGACGGATCCGTCATGGATCTGAAAAAACTGATCCGTTACAATAATACAACCGCATGCATCCATCATGAACGGATCCGTTTGTATTATCTGTAACATAGCCAAGACGGATCAGTCAAGAACTCCATTAAAAGTCAATGGGAGACAGATCCATTTTCTATTGTGCCAGATTGTGTCAGAGAAAACGGATCCGTCCCCATTGACTTACATTGTGTGCCAGGACAGATCCGTTTGGCTCAGTTTCATCAAGCGGACAGAAAAACGCTGCAGGCAATGTTTTGGTGTCCGCCTCCAGAGCGGAATTGTGACTGAACGGAGGCAAACTGATGCATTCTGAGCGGATCCTTTTTCATTCAGAATGCATTAGGGCAAAACTGATCCATTTGGACTGCTTGTGACTGAGCTCATGACGGATCTCACAAACAGAAAGCCAAAACGCGAGTGTGAAAGTAGCCTTAGATAGTGATATAGTGTAGCTGATAGGTTCCAGAGCAGGGTATTAGGCCCCATGCACACGGCCGTGTTTCACAGCCGTGTGCGGGCCGTGGAACCGCGGCCTGGATCCCTCCTGAGAGCAGGAGCGCACGGCGTCACTGGTTGCTATGACGCCGTGCGCTCCCTGCTGCCGGCACAGTACAGTAATACACTGGTATAGATCATACCAGTGTATTACTGTATTGCGGCGGCAGCAGGGAGCGCCGTGCGCTCCTGCTCTCAGGAGGGATCCAGGCCGCGGTTCCACGGCCCGCACACGGCTGTGAAACACGGCCGTGTGCATGGGGCCTTAGGTAGTGTGATAGGAATTACTGTTTCTCTGCTGTCCATACGTACATGCTACAGACATAGTGCTGTGATGTCACAACAATACTTAGTGCACCAATCAGTAATATCTACTCAGACCTGATAAAATGTGAAGTTGCATGTATTGCGCAAAAAATATGCACATCATTAGTGCTGATTTGCACAATTGCAAAATAATGACTGGAGATCACGAATTCTAGAATTTGCGAATTTATTGGGAATATTATGCAAAAAATGTGCGAAATATCTCGAAAACTAATATTGCCTATGCTGCTCATTACTAATACTGACACTAAATACTGACCAAATACTGCAGCATGAAAATAGCATCAGAATAAGACCATAACTAGAGGACCTGCTGCATGATTTTTCTTCATATCTCAGTGAGAACATGCTTGTTTGAAGGAGCTGTACACCTTTTTTGCCCTTTTTTTCAGACCCCCTAGCATGGCTGGACCCGAGATGGCAAAATGGCACCCATGTGTCATGTGACCCAGTGAAGTGACAGATGGGAGACATGTCGGTGCTGCCCCCAGTCATTGGCCACACACGTTAAACAGGATGTTGAGAAAAATAGCTGCTATTACTAGTGTAGGGAGAGGATGCTGCTCCTGTGAGGGAGAGAATAGGAAAGAATATTTAATCATAAGTGCTTGTTAACTCAGCGATCTACCTAGATTTAGTTTTGTGGGTGCAGTGCACAATCTTTTTACCCTGCCCTGAGCCCAGTGACAGAGAAAAATAACTTTTATCCGTCTGTTAGTTAGGTGGGCGGCGGCGGCCATTTTATGCAAGTTCAGTGCATCCGCACTGCATATGTGCTTTTGTGACATTCAAATCCAAGCTTGAAATACTGCACTAATAATCTGGGTTTAAAAAAACACCCATTTTTGGCAATATCCTACATCTGGTGCCTTTGCAGCATTTACCAGTGTGCAATTTAAGCTAGAAATACAGCAATAATTTTCTGGGTTTTAAAAAAAAACACCCTTTTTGGGCAAAATACTCAATTTTACAGCTCTTCCTGCATCTGTCAGTGTGAAATTCAAGCATTATATACTGCTGTCATATTCTGATAGTAAAAAAAAACACCCATTTTGGGCAAAGTACTTAATATTGCAGCCTTTGCTGCATCTGTCATTGTGAGATATACGCGTTAGATACTGTTGTTCTATTCTGTTATTAAAAAACACCTATTTTAGGCAAGATCTTAAATTTTAGAAATATGAGGAAAACTTCAAATAATGGACGTGGCCCCGGTCATGGTGCTGCTGGTGGAGCTCCTGTTGCAGGGAGAGGATGTGGTCGATCTGTGCCAGCTACACGCACAAGTGAAACACCTTCCTCAGGTGTGAGTGTGCTGAAAGATGCTGAAAGATCAGAGTTGGCACCTGCAGCCAATGTCCATCAATCTTTCACCTCACCCCCTTGCAAATCAGCCAAGCAGTCTGAGCCCCAAGTCATGCAGCAGTCTCTTCTGCTTTTTGATGACTCTGCTAGCAGGGTTTCCCAGGGCCATTCACCTAGCCCTGTCCCAGAAGTGGAAGAGATGCCCAACCACTTATGTTTCAAGATGAGTACATGGGAGGACCTCGGATGATGACGAAACACAGGTGCCAACTGCTGTGGTTTTCGAATGTGTGCAGACCGACAAGGAGTGTAGGGGTTTCTTCTTCCTCCTACTCCGCTTCCTCATCCTCTACCGTATCCTCATCCGGTCAGCGTAAAACCTTCACCACCAACTTCCACACAGCCAGGGGTAAACGACAGCAGGCAGTTTTAAAATGTATCTGTTTGGGGGACAAACCCCACACTGCGCAGGAGCTGTGGACGGGCCTTGAACAACAGACCGATGAGTGGTTGGTGCCAGTGAGCCTCAAGCTGCCATAATGGGCGAAATCTCGTAGCAGCTCTGGTACTAGCCGGTTTGACGCACATCCCTTGCCTAGCGCATGTGCTGAAATTGGTGGTTCAGAGATTCCTTAAACATTACCCTGACATGTCAGAGCTGCTGCAGACAGTGCGGGCCGTCTGTGTGCGCTTTCGGCGTTCTCACCCTGCTGCTGCTAGCCTGTCAGCGTTGCAGCGTAACTTCGGCCTTCCCATTGCCTCATATGAGACGTACCCACAGGGTGGAACTCCACCTTGCACATGCTGGCCAGACTGTGTGGCAGCAGCAGGCGATAGTGGAGTTTCAGCTGCAGCACGCACGGTTGAGTCGCTCTACGGAACAGCACCACTTCACGACCAATGACTGGGCCTCCATGCGAGACCTGTGCTCCTTGTTGCGCTGTTTCAAATACTCCACCAACATGGCCAGTGCCGATAACGCCGTTCTCAGTGTTACTATCCCACTTCTATGCCTCCTTGAAAAAACGCTGCTGGCGATGATGGAAGAGGATGTGGCACAGGAGGAGGAGGAGGAGGAGGAGGAAGAGGGATCATTTCATAGGGTTTCTGGCCAGTCATTCACAAGTGGCTCTGAGGGTGGGTTACTGCACCCACAAAATACACCTCCCACAGAGGACAGCTTTTTGTTGCCTCTGGGCAGCCTGGCACACATGAGTGATTATATGCTGCGGAATTAAGGAGGGTACGTTGTCCTTGTAACGAGGATCTAGCAGCGTGGCCACCCAGTAATCAGCACAAGTTAGAATGTGGGCAACGACCGCCGAGTTGGCCACATTCTAACCTGTGCTGATTACTGGGTGGCCACGCTGCTGGATCCCCGTTACAAGGACAACGTACCGTCTTTAATTCCGTCACTGGAGCGTGATCGCAAGATGCGCGAGTACAAACGCACGCTGGTAGATGCGCTGCTGGTGGCATTCAGAAGTGACAGCGGTGTGATATACCCCACATCTACCTAGTAGACAGGTAACATTTCACTAATTTGTCTGTTACATATTCGGATGTAATTCACCAATTTTTGGGTGTGATATACCCCTGCTCTACCTAGTAGACAGGTAACATTTCACTAATTTGTCTGTTACATTTTTGGGTGAAATTCACCAATTTTTGGCTGTGATATACCACTGCTATACCTAGTAGACAGGTTAAAAAAATTCATTAATTTGTCTGTTAAATATTCGGGTCAAAGTCACAAATTTTTGCGTGTGATATACCCCTGCTCTACCTAGTAGACAGGTAACATTTCACTAATTTGTCTGTTACATATTCGGGTGTAATTCACTAATTTTTGGGTGTAATATACCACTGCTATACCTAGTAGACAGGTAAAAAAAAAATCATGAATTTGTCTGTTACATATTTGGGTGAAATTCACCAATGTTTGGCTGTGATATACCCCTGCTCTACCTAGTAGACAGGTTAATAAATTTCATAAATTTTTCTGTTACATTCTTGGATGACATTTTACAATTTTTGGCGTGAATAAACCCCTGCTCTGCATAGGTGACAGGGACCGAAATTTAAAAAAATTCCATTGGTGCGTGACATTAACCCATTTCTGGCGATGAAAAACCACTGCTCTGCCTAGGTTACAGGGAATTAAATTTGTAAAATTCGTCTTTAATTGGCCCTTTCATTCGATCCTTCTGCTTTAATAACTTTTCAGCTCAATCACATTGCAGCCATTGACCTTCCTTGGATGAGGTCTCCCTTTCTCATGCTCCCTCTCCAGCGTGGAACCCTGATTCGCTGATAACCGTGATCAACATGGTAGGCTCAGAAAAGAACATCGAAATTTGCTAGAGAAGATATCCAAATGTAACGTGGACGTCACAGGGACATGCGATCAGGCAGAAGTTATCTAGAGTCAACAAAGCGGCAGCAGGGCCTCTCCTGTCTAACGTTTCCAAATACCCCAGTGACATTCCCTATAATTTTTTATTAAAGGGGTTGGCCACCTTATGCATAAAAAAATAAAATGGCCCCAGATAATAACTAAAGTCAAGAGATATTAGTATAATGATAGATATACTGTGTATGTATAATTTTTCTAATGTGTTCAGCATAGTGTGCTCCCATAGATGACAGGCTGTGTGGGTGGAGCTACAGCAAAGTGAAAGTAAAAATCCCAGCATGCATCACAGCAAGCATCTTCAGAGGAGTGGTCACATGACATCCCTGACCAACTGTGATACCATAGTTACAACAGCACCTCAGATGTCATTTCATCACAGACAAGTCAGCATAATGATGAGAATCATACACATTTTCTAGATGAATACCATATTAGCAGTTCCATATTACTAAATTATCACCTATGTAGGGTCAACTGTGACAGGCTGAGCTAAATACAAACAGAAGCGCTCCTACTTCCCCTCCAGCAGCACTGAATCCTGTCAAAGAAGGAAATATAAACTAAATATATATACAAAAAGTTAGGCTACTTTCACACTAGCGTTATTCTTTTCCGGCGCTGAGTTCCATCATCAGGGCTCTATGCTGGAAAAAAACTGATCAGTCACATCCCCATGCATTCTGAATGGAGAGCAATCCGTACAGGATGCATCAAGATGTCTTCAGTTCAGTCATTTTGACTAATCAGAATGGAGAGAATACTGCAGCATGCTGCGGTATTATCTCTGTCCTAAATTCTGGAAGACATGCAGGAATGCAGGATCCGACTTACATTAGTGCCGGATCCGGCATTAAAATTACCGCAACGACGGATCCGGCATTTGGGTCTGCGCATTTAATGCTCTGACCGCAAAAAACACGGATGCTTTTTTTGCAGATGACACCTGAGTAACGGATCAGGCATTTCAATGCATTTGTCATACGGATTAGGATCCTGATCCATCTGACAAATGCCAACAGTCTGCATGCGTTTTGACAGATCCGGGAGGCAGTTCCATCGCCAGAACTGCCTGCCGGAATCCTCTGCCGCAAGTGTGAAAGTAGCCTTTGGGATGTCTAGAATATATAAATATTATACACAGTTGAGTCCCATTATTATTACTTTTTTTAAAGTTTTATTCGATCATAATTTTTTTTTTTACCAAACTCGTAAAAAACCATCTATTTCATGGTTGTTTTGACACAGTTTTTATTTTATTGTTTTACTGCATTCACCTGAGGGGTTAGACCATGTGATATTTTTGTAGAGCAGGTAGTTACAAATGCAGCGATACCTAATATGTATAGTTTTTTTAAAAGGGATTCTGTCACCTGGATTTTGCCTATACAGCTGTGGACATCAGTCTCAGGGAACTAACTGCACATGCGCTAGCTGCGAGATTACAGCACCACCTGCATCCTTCCAATCTCCTCCTTGCTCCCGGACGTCACTAAGTTAGGCCCCTTTCACACGGGCGAGATTTCCGTGCGGGTGCGATGCGTGCGGTGAACGCATTGCACCCGCACTGAATCCTGACCCATTCATTTCTATGGGGCTGTGCACATGAGCGGTGATTTTCACGCAACACTTATGCGTTGCGTGAAAATCGCAGCATGTTCTATATTCTGCGTTTTTCACGTAACGCAGGTCCCATAGAAATGAATGGGGTTGCGTGAAAATCGCAAGCATCCGCAAGCAAGTGCGGATGCGGTGCGATTTCCACGCATGGGTTCTAGGTGACAGTCTATTCACTGTATTATTTTCCCTTATAACATGGTTATAAGGGAAAATAATAGCATTCTGACTACAGAATGCTTAGTATAATAGTGCTGGGAGGGTTAAAAAAAATAAAAAAGTTAACTCACCTTATCCCCATGATCGCCTAGTTCCCGGTCGGTCTCTTCTTTAGCTGTGACTAAAGGACCTGTGGTGATGTCAGATCACATGCTCCATCACCATGGTGATGGACCATGTGATTGGAGCATGTGATCTGACATCACCAAAGGTCATTCAGCCCAAGCCCACAGCTAAAGAAGAGACCGACCGGGAACTACACGATCATGGGGATAAGGTGAGTTAACGTTTTTATTATTTTTTTAACCCTTCCAGCGCTATTATACTAAGCATTCTGTATTCAGAATGCTATTATTTTCCCTTATAACCATGTTATAAGGGAAAATAATAGAATCTACAGAACATCAATCCCAAGCCCGAACTTCTTTGAAGAAGTTCGGGTACCAAACATGCGCGATTTTTCTCACGCGAGTGCAAAACGCATGACAATGTTTTGCACTCGCGCGGAAAAATCGCGGGTGTTTCCGCAACGCACCCGCACATTTTTCCGCAACGCCCGTGTGAAACCAGCCTTAGAACTCTGTAATCTCGTAGCTAGCGCATGCGCAGTTCATTCCCTGAGGCTGATGCCAGCACAGGGAAGGAACACTATGCCGGCACTGACATGCGGCGTACTCGTGCATGCGCAAGATTACGGTGTTCTAACTTGGTGACCTCCGGGAGCAAGGCGGAGATTCGGAGGGTTTGGCTGGGTTCCTGAAACATTAGTAACAGCCTTTGGGCTCCTTACTTGCCTCATTTACATATTTTTTACCTAAATATAAGCACTATAGCGGCTATCTAGCAGCACATGTCCGCAGCTCTATAGTAAAAATCCAGGTCACATTATCCCTTTAAAAAAATCTGTTTTACACAATAAAAGCATTTTTTTTTAAAAATCTTACTTTAGTGTATCCTTTTTCTGAAAGACTTTTTATTTTTTGGGCGATTGTCTTATGTAGGGGCCCATTTTTTGCAGGATGAGTGGTTTTATTGGTACTATTTTGGAGTACATATTACTTTTTGATCTCTTGGCATTACACTTTTTTCGTTATGTTAGGTGACAAAAATGTTTTAATTTTTTATTAGATATATATATATATATATCCTTTTTTTTCTTGCCATTTACCTGAGACGGTTGGTAATGTTATATTTTTATACAGCTTGTAGTTACAGACGTGATGATTCCTTATAGGTCTGTGTGTATATATATATATATATACACACACACATTTCTATATACACATGTTTACACACACACACATTTTTTATATATATATATATATATATATACACACACGCACACATTTTTAGGCTCCTTTCACACCTGCGTTCAGGTGTCCGCTCGTGAGCTCCGTTTGAAGGGGCTCACAAGCGGCCCTGAACGCAGCCGTCTGGCCCTAATGCATTCTCAGTGGAGGCGGATCCACTGAGAATGCATCCGCCTGCCAGCGCTCAGCCTCCGCTCCGCTCAGTGAGCGGACACCTGAACGCTGCAAGCAGCGTTCGGGTGTCCGCCTGGCCGTGCGGAGGCGAGCGGATCCGTTCCAACTTACAATGTAAGTCAATGGGGACGGATCCGTTTGAAGATGACACAATATGGCTCAATCTTCAAGCGGATCCGTCCCCCATTGACTTTCAATGTAAAGTCTGAACGGATCCGCTCAGGCTACTTTCACACTTAGAAAATTTTTCTAAGTTATAATGCAGACGGATCCGTTCTGAACGGAGCCACCGTCTGCATTAATATGAGCGGATCCGTTCAGAACGGATCTGCTAGAACGCTAGTGTGAAAGTAGCCTTATATATATATATATATAAATATATATATACATACACACACATCATATATATATATACACATCTCTTCAAACATGACGGGTACATAGCTCTCCAGGGCTTCCCTGGAGAAGGCTTGTACGATGACCTTCTTCACGTGCTTGTGCTGGCTGTCATGCAGATTGGAGAGGCAGTCGGCCCCCAGGATGGTACAGACTGATTCCGGCCAGTGCAATACATTTTATTTACTTATTTATTTTTAAAGTATACATATTACGTACCGCTGCATTTGTAACTACCTGCTCTATAAAAATATCACATGGCCTAACCCCTCAGGTAAATAAAACAATAAAATGAATAAATGTGTAAAAACAACCAGTATATGTTCCTCATTTTGCGAACACCCCATATGTGCTCGTAGCCTGCTGTATTGGCGCACAGCAGGCCTCTAGAGGCAAAGTGCAAAATATGTTTTTTTGCAGGCCTGAATTGGCAGACATGGATTTTAGCTGCCATTCAAATCGCTCCCAGGTCATGGTCTGACTGTAAATTGGAGTCTGGTAGAAAATGTCCGAACTCCAATATTGTCTAACGTTAGGGTTCTTTACTACGCCCATATGCAGCACAAGTCCCCAAAACTTCTTAATCTCTGCTACATTTACTGGGGTCCAACCTAGGGGTCTAGCATATGGCGAACTAGGGTTCTGAGTAATGACTTGTTGGGCGTACAAATTGGTTTGGGCCACCATTAGATTTACAAAATATTCAGAGAAGAAGATTTTGAAAAAATCTAGCTCAGTGAAGCCCGCACAATCTACCAGAATTCCTGAGTGGCCCACGAACTCAGGAATTTGGGGCTGATAATTCTCAGGGGGTGGGGTCCATGTGGGCTCCATCAGCTGCTACCCTGGGGCACCTTCTAGAGGGTCCCTCATCATCAGATGATGATGATTAGGAGGTAGAGAAGTAGAGGAAAGTGGCATCCTCTTCTCCCTCACTGCAAACTCGGTATCGGAGGCTAGCATGGCGTATGCCTCTTCAGCTGAGCATAGTCATTGGGATGAATGGGACCTTTTTTTTTTTTTTGGGGGTGTGAAACGTGTAAACCTTTATTTAGTGTGAGGGATGTGTATGTAGTGTTTTCACACATGAAGGGGCTTTTAATAAATTTTTAATTAAATTTAGAAGAAAAGTTGTAAAAAAAAAACAGTTTTCTGCGAATATAAAAATTTTTGCACAAACTGAGCGATCAGTAATGGACACAAATTGCACTTACGCAGATGGTGTGTTCGTGCAAAAATCTAAACTGACACTAACTGAAATTGAAATCAGCACAAATAATCCGCAGGTGCTGATCAGGCAGGTACGCACTGAAAAGCACTTGGAGGTCACAGCAAAAATAGTGCACGGACCAATTTGTGTCCGTAAAAAAAGGATGGGAGGGGGGTGGAAAGGGACAAGGGATCTGGAACAGCTACAAATGACAAAAATCTGTGCAGCTATTCCAGATGTTGTTGTTATTTTCAGCAGCAAAAGGGTTAAATTTGTAGTGGTGGTACAGCACAAGTCCCAGCAGAACAGATCCTCTGCATGCAGTAATCAGCTAGAATGGCTGCTTGCAGGGAAGTTCAGCCTCTTCCTGTGCAGCTATAGCGCTGCCATTGGCTGGAGCGTTGTTCCAGCCAATCGCAGCGCTGGCAGGGGACCCAAAAACTGGTGTCCCCTGCCTCACCTAGGATGTGACCAGTGCTGACCAGTTAAGCAACATCCACCGTCCCCTGACCTCCACCCGATCCTCTCCACAACTGCTGACAGCTTCCTGGGCTGCGATGTGACCAACACATTGATCAGCCAATTGCAGTGCTTGGAGCTGGAAGGGGGTGGATCGGCACCATGCTGCTCTTTCCTGGCATGGCCTGGCCTGCTAGTAAGAGCAGCCATGGTGCAGCGATTCCACCCCGATCTTCCCCCAGAGACCCACAGACCTCATGAAGTACATGTATGTCATGGTTCTTTAAGTCCCGTCAAAATATGACGAACATGTACGTCATGGGTCCTTAAGGGGTTAAAAACAGCACACAGCAGCTATGGTGCTCGCGATCAGCCGCCATATTTAAATAACCACCCACCAAGGTATATTTACCTTGGGTGGTCAGGAAGGGGTTAAAACATTGTACAGGGAGTCCCCTTGTAGCAGTAAACGCTGCTCCTCAATGATCCGCAGGGCGGTGTAATGTGCGCGTCCGTTAGGCCATTGTTGGTGTCGAGGGCAGTGAGCGTTGGAGGCTTCATCCGAAGTCGCTTAGTTCTAAACTTAGGAGAAATACTGTACAGTGATTAGTCTCCATACAGTATTAGAATGTATGGGCTCCGAGGAGCCAAAGTAAGTTATTCACGAAGTTGCGAGAGACTTTATTGAATAACTCAGGTAGTTGATTTTTAAAGTGGAAAAACACTTTAAAACTTGAAACTAAACTCTGCTTCGGTTCAGAGATACTAGACGGGACCGAAACAGAGTTCAGTTTCTAGTTTTAAAGTGTTTTTCAAAGTCTCTCGCAACTTCGTGAATAACTTACTTTGGCTCCTCACGGCCCATACATTCTAATACTGTACGGAGACAAATCACTGTACAGTATTACACCGACGTTTTGAACGAGGAAACTTAGGATGAAGCATCTGAAGCTCGCTTCGCTCAACACTGACCATTATAGACGCCTGCGTCCGTCTCTATGCACAGCTACAAGCGCCTAGAACACAGAAGAACTGGAAAAAAATAAATAAAAAAATGAATGAACAAAAATATATAGAATACATTTTTTTTTGTTTCAACAATAAGTTTTTATTAAAAACAGTCAAACAGGCAGCTTTTACTTTGACTTGTACAGTAGAAAATATATAAGAATAAATATCGGGTGCGGAGAACATACAGAAAACCTGTTCTATTCAGTAAAAGATGTCACATACAACGTGGCCTCCCCAGATAGCAGCCCGAAAATAAAATCACACTGCACCCCCCCTCTGCATACAAAATCACACTGCACCCCCCCTCTGCATACAAAATCACACTGCACCCCCCTCTGCATACAAAATCACACTGCACCCCCCCTCTGCATACAAAAATCACACTGCACCCCCCCTCTGCATACAAAAATCACACTGCACCCCCCCTCTGCATACAAAAATCACACTGCACCCCCCCCTGCATACAAAAATCACACTGCACCCCCCCTCTGCATATAAAAAAAAAAAAAAAAAAAAAAAAAAAAAAAAATCACACTGCACCCCCCCTCTGCATACAAAATCACACTGCACCCCCCTCTGCATACAAAATCACACTGAACCCCCCCCTCTGCTTACAAAATCACACTGAACCCCCCCCTCTGCTTACAAAATCACACTGAACCCCCCCTCTGCTTACAAAATCACACTGCACCCCCCCCTCTGCTTACAAAATCACACTGAACCCCCCCTCTGCATACAAAATCACACTGAACCCCCCCTCTGCATACAAAATCACACTGAACCCCCCCTCTGCATACAAAATCACACTGAACCCCCCCTCTGCATACAAAATCACACTGAACCCCCCTCTGCATACAAAATCACACTGCACCCCCCCCCCCCGCATACAAAATCACACTGAACCCCCCCTCTGCATACAAAATCACACTAAACCCCCCCTCTGCATACAAAATCACACTGAACCCCCCTCTGCATACAAAATCACACTGCACCCCCCCCCCCGCATACAAAATCACACTGAACCCCCCCTCTGCATACAAAATCACACTAAACCCCCCCTCTGCATACAAAATCACACTAAACCCCCCCTCTGCATACAAAATCACACTGAACCCCCCTCTGCATACAAAATCACACTGAACCCCCCTCTGCATACAAAATCACACTGAACCCCCCTCTGCATACAAAATCACACTGAACCCCCCTCTGCATACAAAATCACACTGAACCCCCCCCTCTGCATACAAAATCACACTGCACCCCCCCCGCATACAAAATCACACTGAACCCCCCCTCTGCATACAAAATCACACTGAACCCCCCCCTCTGCTTACAAAATCACACTGAACCCCCCCCTCTGCTTACAAAATCACACTGAACCCCCCCCTCTGCTTACAAAATCACACTGAACCCCCCCTCTGCTTACAAAATCACACTGCACCCCCCTCTGCTTACAAAATCACACTGCACCCCCCTCTGCTTACAAAATCACACTGAACCCCCCCTCTGCATACAAAATCACACTGAACCCCCCCTCTGCATACAAAATCACACTGAACCCCCCCTCTGCATACAAAATCACACTGAACCCCCCCTCTGCATACAAAATCACACTGAACCCCCCCTCTGCATACAAAATCACACTGCACCCCCCTCTGCTTACAAAATCACACTGCACCCCCCTCTGCTTACAAAATCACACTGAACCCCCCCTCTGCATACAAATCACACTGAACCCCCCCTCTGCATACAAAATCACACTGAACCCCCCCTCTGCATACAAAATCACACTGAACCCCCCCTCTGCATACAAAATCACACTGAACCCCCCCTCTGCATACAAAATCACACTGCACCCCCCCTCCCCCCCCCCCCCCCCCCCCCCCCCCCGCATACAAAATCACACTGAACCCCCCCCTCTGCATACAAAATCACACTAAACCCCCCCTCTGCATACAAAATCACACTGAACCCCCCTCTGCATACAAAATCACACTGAACCCCCCCTCTGCATACAAAATCACACTGAACCCCCCCTCTGCATACAAAATCACACTGAACCCCCCCTCTGCATACAAAATCACACTGAACCCCCCCTCTGCATACAAAATCACACTGAACCCCCCCTCTGCATACAAAATCACACTGAACCCCCCCTCTGCATACAAAATCACACTGAACCCCCCCCCCCTCTGCATACAAAATCACACTGAACCCCCCCCCCCCCCTGCATACAAAATCACAGTCCCTCCCCATACAATATTACTCGGCCCCCCTGCACACAATATTACACAGTCGTCCCCCCATACAATATTACTCAGCCCCCTGCTCACAATATTACTAAGGCTACTTTCACACTAGCGTTCGATCGGATCCGTTCTGAACGGATCCGATCATAATAATGCAGACGGAGGCTCCGTTCAGACTTTTACATTGAAAGTCAATGGGGGACGGATCCGCTTGAAGATTGAGCCATATTGTGGCATCTTCAAACGGATCCGTCCCCATTGACTTACATTGTAAGTCTGGACGGATCCGCACGCCTCCGCACGGCCAGGCGGACACCCGAACGCTGCAAGCAGCGTTCAGCTGTCCGCCTGTCCGTGCGGAGGCGAGCGGAGCGGAGGCTGAACGCCGCCAGACTGATGCAGTCTGAGCGGATCCGCATCCATTCAGACTGCATCAGGGCTGGACGGAAGCGTTCGGGTCCGCTCGTGAGCTCCTTCAAACGGAGCTCACAAGCGGACACCCGAACGCTAGTGTGAAAGTAGCCTAAGCCCCCCTGCTCACAATATTACTAAGCCCCCCTGCTCACAATATTACAGTCTCCCCCATACAATATTACTCGGCCCCCCTGCACACAATATTACACAGTCCCCCCCATACATTACTCGGCCCTCCTGCACACAATATTACACAGTCCCCCCCATACATTACTCGACCCTCCTGCACACAATATTACACAGTCCCCCCCATACATTACTCGGCCCTCCTGCACACAATATTACACAGTCCCCCCCATACATTACTCGGCCCTCCTGCACACAATATTACACAGTCCCCCCCATACATTACTCGGCCCTCCTGCACACAATATTACACAGTCCCCCCCATACATTACTCGGCCCTCCTGCACACAATATTACACAGTCCCCCCCATACATTACTCGGCCCTCCTGCACACAATATTACACAGTCCCCCCCATACATTACTCGGCCCTCCTGCACACAATATTACACAGTCCCCCCCATACATTACTCGGCCCTCCTGCACACAATATTACACAGTCCCCCCCATACATTACTCGGCCCTCCTGCACACAATATTACACAGTCCCCCCCATACATTACTCGACCCTCCTGCACACAATATTACACAGTCCCCCCCATACATTACTCGGCCCTCCTGCACACAATATTACACAGTCCCCCCCATACATTACTCGGCCCTCCTGCACACAATATTACACAGTCCCCCCCATACATTACTCGACCCTCCTGCACACAATATTACACAGTCCCCCCCATACATTACTCGGCCCTCCTGCACACAATATTACACAGTCCCCCCCATACATTACTCGGCCCTCCTGCACACAATATTACACAGTCCCCCCCCATACATTACTCGGCCCTCCTGCACACAATATTACACAGTCCCCCCCATACATTACTCGGCCCTCCTGCACACAATATTACACAGTCGTCCCCATACATTACTCGGCCCTCCTGCACACAATATTACACAGTCGTCCCCCCATACAATATTACTCAGCCCCCTGCTCACAATATTAAACAGTCCCCCCCCATACAATATTACAAAGTCCCCTGCACACAATATCACACAGTCCCCCCCAATACAATATCACTCAGCCCCCTCCTGCACACAATATTACAATGCCAGGATAAGGGAATCTGAGGTTTTCTGACAGAACACCCCACCTCAGCAGACAGTTCTCGATCCCTGTCCTCTCAGCATGTCCACAGCACATGTACCTCCAGCACTGACAGACACTCCCCCCCCCCTCTATCAGTGGTGACCTGCTCTGCAAACAGCCTGATCTCTCCATCTTCCGACACTTCATTTCCCGCTGCCCATTCAGTCACGTGAGTGACTCATTGACGTCTGAAGGTCTGTTTCTTGATAGGAGTTTAACCCCTTAGTCCGTTTTGTGTCTGGAGTTTAGCTGAGAATAAAATAAGAGGGCACATTGAGGGCTGCAGGGGGAGGGGGAGGATCGGGGAATCTCAGAAGTCTGACACAGAGTAGGAGCAGGGAGCTCGCCTGTGGCAGGGGCTGACTGGGCATGCGCATTTACACAGCAGCTATGGACGGATCTTCTCCATGTCTCGTGCAGCTATGGACGGACTGTCTGCACATCAGAACGAGGCTCAGGGTGTGTGGCTTCAGATTGTTTAAAAAATAGGCATATCTACTTAAAGACATATATTAGGAAATGTCTTTTTTCCCTGCCTCCCACACAGTTGCTGAAAATACATGGAGAGTGGCCAACCCCTTTAATCATTCCAAAAACAGGGCATCTTAAGAGTCCTGTATTGTTATTTATCGTCACTACCTCCTCAAGTACGGAGTGGGTAATTGCCGCGCGCCCCCTCCTTTCCTTCAATTCTTCTGTTTTAATAGCTTCTCCCACATGTCCGCTCGATCACAAATAAATTTCATCCATTGACCTCCCTTGGATGTGGTCTCTCTTTGTCACACTCCCTCTCCGGCGTGGAACCCTGATTCGCCACTAACCGTGATCAACATGGTAGGCGCAGAAAAGAACATCAAAGTTGATAGAGCAGGTATCCAATTGGATCGTGAACATCACAGGGACGTGCGTCATGGGGCAGTATGTTTGCACACGCCTACATGAACTGACTGCAACTTCTGGGTCTCCCTTTACGCCTTGGAGGTGCTGGCCTGCTCTCCAGCCAGTGTATTGTCTGAACGTGGAGGGGGTTATCACAGGTTTTATTTCCCAATGTTTTGGGGTGTACCCTAATTTAAAAATATAAAATAAATTTAAAACCAAAAAGCAGTGTAGGCTACCTCCTCCTTCTCCACCGCCGCTTCCACCTACACCGCCACATCCACCGCCTCCATATGGACCTCGTCCTCCTAGATCAAGATTATTATTTTTTATTTTTACATATTTTATGTTATTTAAAGTCATTTCCCTATCCACATTTGTTTGCAGAGCACTTGTCATGCTCTTAACCACATGTTGATGCCATTTGCAGACCTCTAGCCCTTTCCATGACATTTTTACAGCCATTTTAGTGCCCAAAAGTTCGGGTCCCCATTGACTTCAACTGGGTCCTGAACTCAAACTTTTTTGTGAAGTTCGGCAGAACCCATCGAACCCGAACATCCAGGTGTCCGCTCAACTCAAGTAGCTATGGGACCAGCAGCCAGAACCCAGCAGACTGGATCAGGTAGCTATGTTCATCACAGTCAGGTCACATGGCAGATCTGAAAAAAGTGCAGGAAAGGTGTACAACCCCTTTAAGGCCTCCATTTGGATATTTACGGATTTCATTTTGTGTTACTATAATGGAGCTTTGTTTTAGCCATATACTGTATCTATTGAGGAATTTCATTTTAGGGTATTATAATAATGCTTTGTTCTCTTTTTCTTGCTCTGTCCTTGAAAATGATGAGCTGACACTTTGGCTATATGCCCAGAAGACTGGGAGCAGAGTTAACTGGTAGTGTCCGCACACGGGTATCTATATGTATATAAGCAACTGCTTAATAAAAATTTTAGTTTTTTGTTCTTACACATAAATCTGTATGGGTTCTTTTAACTCTCACGTATGCATAAAAAAACATGGAGTGACTCTGTTTGCAAACAGCTTGCAAAGAGATTCTGCAAAGAGATTGGCACGCTACAGATTTTAAATCTGTACCACATATTAAGCTATGTGCAGAATTTTTAGCAGCAAATCTCATCCACTTTGCTGCTACTGTATACGCTTCAGATTTTCCTTATGCATTTCTGCTGGAGAATATCCGCAGCATTTAGTGTACACGTGGCCATACCCCACAGCTCTGTTTCGGGCTATTTTGGGGCATGGTCACCTCACTGATGTCTATTGAAGGAACGCTATGCACAGCATTTACTTTGATTTGTGTGCTATTGTTTTTGAAGATTTGTATGGTGGATTATTACATCTGACTCACTGACAAATCTTTGAACTGGAAAAAAAATCCAGATTTTCTGCCGGTATTTGAAACTTTATTTAAAGGAGTTATCCTGGAATTGATAATGATGACCTATCCTCAGGATTATCACATTGGCGGGGGTCCAAGTCCTGACACCTCCACCCATCAGCTGTTTCAGGGAGCCGCTGTGCTCACTGGAGTCCTGGTGAGCACTGTGGCCTCCCGGCAGATTTCCAAGCACAGCGCCGTACATTGTGTAGCCGCTGTGCTTGGTACTGCAGCTCAGTCCCATTTAAATCAATGGTACACACGGAGTACCCGACCTCTTCTAAAAGCTGGTTGACGGGAGTCCAGGACCCCCACTGATCTGATACTGATGAGCTATCCAGAGGATAGGTCATTAATATAAATTCTCGGATAACCCCTTTAACTGTGTCATAAGTGCCAAGAGTGAAGGCAACTACTTGTAGACACAGTGCTGAATTCTGGATATGCTCCCATTGTCTGGATATGCCCCCATTGTCTGATAGGTGCGGGTCCCCCCGCTGGGATCCGCACCTATATCGAGAACGGAGCGGGGAGCGCAGTGGCTGGAGGACCCAAGATTTTTGTCCGTCCACCACCAAGCGCTAATCCCCGCCTTTCCCATATAAGTGAATGGGAGCGTGCCGCGCATGCGCGGCCCATGCTCCCATTCATTTCTATGGGGCAGATCGCAGTGCGTTCTCCTTCACTTTCGGGGCTCCGTTCTCAATATAAGACAATGGGGGCATATCCTAGCAATATGCCCCCATTGTCTGAGATGAGAAAACCCCTTTAAATGCTGCATACTGATAAAAGTCATTTCATAAATTTTGCATGACTTAGTAGTTATAAATTATCTTGCTAAGCATATCAATTATCCCATCGATACTAAAATATGTGCATTTACGATATGCTCTGAAGCAAACAAATGATTTTTCCTCTTAAAATATTTAACATTTAATTATTTGTTCTTAGGCTTTGCATAAAATATTCACTTATGGCTTAGAATGACAATTATTTTCAGTGGCAGGAAACAGTTAGGACATTGATAAGGTATGGGTTTACTATTATGTGTAAATGTACATTTTGTCAGCAGAATTTGTTGATAGTTTAAATGAGTTGTGCAGGTTGTTTTTTTATTTATTTAATAAAAGCAACAAGGAATATGGTCAAAAAGGTGTGACTTTGAATCCAGAGGGCAAAAAAGCAGTCTGGTTTGAGAGCTGCACTTATACAAGCAGTCAAATAACGCGAGTTTGTGAGCGTTCGCAAGTGTGGAGGTCAAGAGCGGCGGAGGTCAAGAGCGGCAAGAAAAGAAGTCAGGTTGGGAACTGGCCTGCACCTGCGCACTGCTCTGCCCATTATGAGCAGAGGAACAGCTTTTCATATTGCACATGCGCCGGCCGAACAGGATACGATCATTCCTGCGCCATTGCGGACTATAAAAACTGTGTGCCATTATATGCCCTTAAAGTGACCAGCCCTAATTGTTTGGCCAAAGAACTGTAATAATTTGCAGTGTGAAAACTGTATATTGCATGGACTGTTTGCTGCTTATTTAGCCACCGCTTGCTGTCAGTGAATAGACAGCGTTTTCTGCTCAAAGATGGCCGCCTGAAGAAACTGACTGGATTTATTATTGCTGTGTCATCTTTGTACTTTGCTGGTGGGAAAAATTGGCGCCTTCTGCTAAAAGTGCGGGAGAGGCTATATGTCCGCGCCACCGCCCTGTCTGGAAATTTGGAAATTTACATGTCTGCTGAAAAATACTCCGCCTCCCCCATGTTGGAGTACCCGGGGGGCGGCCTCCCGGAGCAGTGGGAGGTCGCAGGCGAGATACTGGGTGCCGCCCTGTCGCTCTCCGGAAAGTGGATCGAGTATGTTGCAGAGGAGAGAGTCTCCAGCCGGAATGGCCTTACCTGTAAGCGAGACTTGGACTGCGCAGCACCGGAGGAGAAGACTCAGGCGGAGGTGGAGAATGTGAAAAAGTTCAAGGAAGCCCTTGATGCCCTGCGACGGGGGAAGAGTTGCGATCCCGTACCCGAACCTGCAGCGGCTGCGCAAGACAAGCCGGATCCCTTACTTGCACCTGCGGTGACGACAGAGAATCCCAGCAGCGACGCAGAAGCTGAAAGTTTAGAAGACCAGATCGTCCGGCTGGAGCTTCAACTGCAAGGCCTGCGCTAGCTTGCCACCTCAAGGGTACCATCTCCGCCGCTGGAAGGAAAAAGTATAGATAAGGACTCAGACGTCTCTGAGCCAAAGGTAAGGGTGCCTATCCCTACCAGTTACCCCTAGTGACCGCCGATGCTGTTGCGGCGCCAAAGAGACTCACCTATTCCAGACACCGTTGCGTGCAAGCCGTGACATCTGAACCCACAGAACCGCCTGCTGAGGTTATACCTAGACCAACGGAGTCTCCAACTGCAACCATGCCTAGGTCCATGCAGCCACCTGTAATAATTACCCCTAGGCCTATGGGGCCTATACCAGTGAGGGGTTCATTCATGCTTCAATTGTTACCCAATACCATTTTGTGGGCCAATCGGTATGTTGACCCCCGTGTCAGGCCCAGTTTGCAAGCAGAACCGGGATGTGCCACTTATGTACTAAGTGGAACTGATGCACACCTGTGAGTAGGCCTGCCAGGCCATAATACTGCTTCATTTCGTCAAGGGACCCTATTCAAGAGGATTTAACCATTTCAGGACAGGAGTCCTTCGTTTTGGTCCCATGTTGCTGCTGCCAGTTTATCCACGGCTCAGTGGTAGGCCACTGAAAATACCAATTGCTACAGGGCCATATTGTTTACAGGACCTCCTGCATGCTTCAATTTTTCAGAAAACCAAGTTGTGCCTATTTTTGATTTGCACCCTAACCCTTTTAACCCCCTTTTTAGGTTGATTAAGGGACATTGCAGCACCATTTTATATGCCATTTTAATAATGTGGACTTTTATGTGCTGTGGCTTTTATATGCAACTTATACTTCAAGGAAATGTGCCCAGAGATGACTCTAATTTATGTGAGCCTCTGAGATGCTGCTCTGCTGCTCTATATTATGTACTATCCTCAGGTATATATATATCACTTGCTTTAACTATTTACAAAGGAAACCTGGGTACGGACTAATTTTTATTCTTTGAGCCTCCAAGAACTTATGTTGTTTTGCATTTTCTAGGGGACTACTGTGTTTTATTATGGACAATTGCACTTAAAATCTTATAATGGACTAATTGTCACAGAAGGTGTACAGAAAACTAGAAGACACAAAATGAAGACCCGACTGACTGGATCCAAAACTAAGGAACTAAAGGGAGAGCCCTGCAACAGACCTGGCTCTCTCCCTAACTGCTCAGCCTATGCAAAAATCTCAATGGTAGATGATCGCATATCCTCGTTCCTCGACTGTATAACACCTGAACACCCTATAATAGTGAGGGGACACGACCACCGGCTCCCTACACTTGATACGGAGGGAGTCAGGGTCACCTGGGATCCAGCAAACAGGAAAACACAAATGAATGAACAAAACTTATCTGTAGAAGACTCAGTAGTAGCATCCAGCATGCACACACTCCAGGAAGTTGTATAAACCGCAAAGTGATGCAGTATGGGAAGGGATTTAAAGGGATGCAATCAGTGCAACTACATGACAGCTGAGAGAGGCTAACGAGATGAGAAAACGAAAGCAAAACAAATGGAGCCTCAAGGAGGAGGTTCTGAAGAACGTCTGTCAGAGCTTCTCAGATGTCTGGTGGTGACACTAATCTTGGTAACTTTGATACGCTGCACCAGGTCAGCGCCCCCTGTTCCCTTATACTATCCTGAGAGAAGAGAATGACGCCCCTTTTCACCGAACTTGTTCCTTAGCTAGCGGAACTGCTTGATATATATGTATTTGCAAATGTAGATGTATATTCCTGCTTTGCATTATTTTTTCTTTCAGGTGCAGTCTCCAGCTGGGCAGGGCCCCTTTTATAATGCACCGAGGACGGGCAACGTTGTAGCATGGGGGTATGTAGTGTCCCACTAGGTAGGGGTGGGCACTACACAAGGGTCAATTGGGTCACGTGTTACTCCTACTCCTAAGGGACAGTGGCATTATATTTAACTATGCATTTTAATGTATTTTCTATGTGTTTTGATATGTATTGTTCCCCTGTGACATGTACAACAGGCCTATTGGGGTGTAGTGTATCATCCTAGACACTAGAGGGAGATAGGGAGCCCCTAGTATAAATGTTCAGGCCCAGACAGGGAGGGGTTAGTCTGTAGTCAGGAGTTTGTGGAGACAGAAATGAGAAAGCACCAGCCAGAGATATGCAGCTAGATAGTCTAGGCTTCTAGTTGCTACCAGGAGGCTAGTGGAAGGATTCTAGCCTGCCTGCAGTTCATGAGCCTATGTTAGCTCAGAAGAATCAACCCCAGTAGAAGAGATGTGCCTCCTGGGAGAAACCTGCAGTACCCTCAAGCCAAGCAGTGCCAGTGTATCCAGCTAGACGCAAGTAAGCTGAAGGGCAGAAGGATTACAAATATAGTGCAAGGATAAATACGGGAGGAAGATTATTTGCCAAGGATAAAAGCCAGCATTTGGGCGTCTGGGCCTTGGGATAGAAAACCAGACAGGAGTTCTAGGAACAGTGTACACTATTTCTGAGGAGAAGGTACAGCCTGGTCTGAGTGTATATTATTATTGCCCTCCGAGTATCTTGCAAGATTATACCTGCCAGTATTGAAATTAAGCCTGCTTGTGAAGCATTTGATGCAAGGGACTGTATTACCATCTTATTGTATAAAGTTGGACTGTTCCAAGTAAAGCAAAGTTTGGTTCACCATACCATCTGTGTACCTCACTTATTACAACTAGAAATCGGTGTGCCACCATTACAGGCACTGGCGTCACGATCCTTAAAGGGACCTTGCCCCAGGCACTCAAAACGCCTGCAACATCCAGGGCACCTCATCCACCATCAGGCCTGGTCGCTACATACAGAGTGTGCCCCAGAGGAACTTTGTGTCAGCCTCTCCTTCACTGCCGCATGCCTGCCCAGGGTTCTCCTACAAACAGTGAGTAACCCTCGATTGCCCATAACCGTGACCTCACTTCGCAATACCCTGCAGGTCTGGCGTGCTGCATATCTGTGAGAGCTAAATTATTTGTGTGCATTGCTGAGTGTCTGTGCCTGACTTTATTGTACTCTATACCAAGTCAGAGCAGTGTAGTCTAGTTTATACACTGTGACTTTCTTTTGCTGCCAGGTTTATTGCATAGCAGCTGAGAGGATACTGTGATTACATTTAATTTTCTCTTCCTTCTCCAGGGTGTTGCACAGGTAAGTAATTAGGGTGTGGCTATCTAATTAGTTAAATATACAGTCTAGAGCAGAGTTCCCCAACTCCGGTCCTTGGGACCCACCTACCAGTCAGGATTTGAGAATATCCCACAGAATGAACACCTGTGGTAAGTCCTAAGGCATTGACACTAATTATATCACCTGCTCAATACTACGGAAATCCTAAAAACATGACTGGTAGGTGGGCCCTGAGGACCGGAGTTGAGGAACACTGGTCTAGAGGGCAGCTCAGTCCTTTGAATCCAAAGGGAAAAAAACAGTCTGGTTTGAGAGCTGCACTCATACAAGCAGTCAAACATTGCGAGTTTGTGAGCTTCGGTGTGTTTGAGTTCAAGTGTGTGTTTGTATTAAGTTTGTGACTTTAGATTATGTGACTTGAGATTCAGGGACTTTAGGAGGGGACTACAGTAAATTAGATTCTTATCACTGCACCATATTGTATTTTTTCCCTTTTATTGCACAATCGCCATTTAGTATGTGTTCCATTATTGACAGCGCAGTCCAGTGCACATCTTGTCTAATGTGTACAGTCCTGGAACAACCGTTTGAGGGTGCATACATTTGTTCAAAATGTGAGCAAATTGCCCTTTTAGAATCACACATCGAGTATCTACCCGGGCGAGTTTCAAAACTGAGAAGCATTGACAATTTGGAAAAGAGTTTTCTGCACACTGAGCAAGCACTCTATGGGGTAGATGTGGGGGAGGGTGGTAGCGAGGAGGCTCAGGAAAGTGAGGTAGATAGTTGGATAACAGTTAGAAAGCAGAGTAGAGGGAAGACTGCCAGGGAGGCTAGCCCTGATCTGACACACACCCACAACTTTGCAAAGTTGGCAGATAAGGGCGATGTCAGTTCAGGGAGAGCACTGCTGTAGCCGGACCTTTCCTCTGCCAGTCAGGGGAATGTCAGCTCCAGTAAGCAGGGGACCAGGAGAGAAGGGCAGGCCAGACAGGTGCTGGTAGTGGGAGACTCAATTATTAGGGGTACAGACCGGGATCGCCGAATGGTGTGTTGTCTTCCTGGCGCTCGAGTTCAACACATCACGGATCAGCTTGACAGATTACTGGGAGGGGCTGGAGAAGATCCAGCAGTCATGGTCCATATCGGAACCAATGACAAAGTTAGAGGTAGATGGAGCGTCCTTAAAAATGATTTTAGGGATTTAGGTCACAAGCTTAGGGCAAGGACCTCAAAGGTAGTGTTTTCCAAAATACTACCTGTACCACGAGCCACTCAAGAAAGGCAGCGGGAGATTAGGGAGGTTAACAAGTGGTTCAAGAACTGGTGTAGGAAGGAGGGGTTTGGGTTCGCAGAGAACTGGGCCGACTTCTCTGTCGATTACAGGCTCTATCGTAGGGATGGGCTGCACCTCAATGGAGAAGGGGCAGCTGTGTTGGGGAAAAAGATGGCTAGAAGGTTGGAGGAGTGTTTAAACTAGGGACTGGGGGTGAGGGTAATTAAGTTATAGGATAGGAAGATAGAGTGCAGATAGAGACCGGGGCAAGGTAATGGGACTGGCGGAGGAATGGAAGAAGGGACTAGAACAGTTCAGAAGGAAAGGTGTAGGGTAAAAATATACATAAACCTCTCAAATGTATGTATACTAATTCAAGAAGCCTGACTAATAAAATTGTGAACTGGAATTAGTGATGTGTGAGGAGGACTATGACATAGTGGGAATAACTGAGACATGGCTGGATGATAGCTATGACTGGGCATATATCTGTAAAGAATAAATCAAGGCAACTGGACGTACTGTAGATTTCTTGAAAATGTTTCACTCGTTCTTCCAACGAGCTTTCTCAATTCTGAGTGATTGTACAAAAATTCTGGGAATAAATATGTAACTGAATCCACATCTGGTAATTATACCCAGCATTAGGTCAAAGGTGTTGTTTCCATTATCCTAATTGGAGTCAGTAGGTGATAAAGACTTCCCAGAAAAAGGTGTCAAGACAGCATTGTATGTGGCAGACAATAGATGTCTAACCCCCCCACCTCTATTCAAGCTTGGCTTCTCCATTTTTACGTAGATGGCCTCCTTCACGCCTCGTTTGTACCAATCACGCCTCGTTTGTACCAATGGGCAGTTAATATACAGGGTTACAGTCTGTTTAGAAAGGATCACCAAAACCGGAGAGGGGAGGGGTCTGCCTTCATGTAAAGTCCTGTCTAAAGCCCACAGTCCGAGAAGATATAAGTGAGGGACATAAACATGTGGAGTCACTGTGGGTAGAAATACATGGAGGCAAAAACAATAATAAATTACTAATATGAGTTTATTATAAACCCCCTAATATACCAGAGTCCACAGAAAATCTGTTACTAAACGAGATAGACGAGTTGACAGATCATAATGAGTTTGTTATTATGGGGGACTTTAACTACCCAGATATAGACTGGGAAACTGAAACCTGTATATCTCATAAAGGAAACAATAACCTTTCCAAACTGGTTCAGGACTGACTAGAGGGACGGCCATACTGGACTTAGTATTAACCAATAGACCTGACAGAACAACAGATGTGCATGTTGGGGGACACCTAAGAAATAGTGACCATAAAGTAATAACCTTCCAATTGTCATTCAAAAGAGTGTTTCTTCAGGGAGAAACAAAAATACCAAACTTCAAAAAAGCTAAATTTAGCCAACTAAGAGAGGCCATAGGCCTAACTAACTGGGACAAAGTCCTCAAAAATAAAAACACAGCCACAAAATGGGATATTTTTTAAAGAATCCTAAAATCTAATTGTGAGAGGTACATACCGTATGGGAATAGAAGGTTAAGGAACAAGAAAAAAACAATGTGGGTAAATAGAACTGTAAAGAAAGCAATTAATGACAAAAAGAAAGCATTTACCATATTTTTCACCCCATAAGACGCACCTCATATTGGCCACTGTGTGTGTATTGTCTGAGCGGCGGCTACAGGGCCAATACTTCCGGTTTTCATATGTATGCGTTCCAAATAGTCACATAATCGAGCTTATGCATTCCACCATCGCACTAGACACTTCCGCTTTTATTACTGCCGATGTCCGCTACTTTTACACTTTATAGTAAAACAAAACATGCAATGTAACAGCTCTCTGCAAACCAAATAAAGTACAAAATTGCATCATAATTGCAAGTGATATACTAATAAGTTAGAGATGCTTGGCAAATCATTTTGTACAAAATTATTTGAGCCCGTCTGCCACACGTCAAGGCGATCTCTGTTAGACGGGTTCCTAACACTAAATTCTACCTGTTATGTGCCATGACGGCTACCATATAATTCAGCGAGTGCAGGTTCCACATGCATGCTGGGCCTGCTTTAATTTCTGTCATTTTTGGTGCCAAAATGGCCTCCATTATATCCAAGGAATGCAGGGACCAACATGCATGCCGGGCCCACTCCACACCACTCCTGGTGCCAAATGGCCACCAAGGACTGCAATGAGAGTCCACACACTATCTCTCTCCTGGTGCCAAATGGCTTCCGGTGAGTGAGGGGGAGCAGGCCAAGCTATATTCTCACACTAATTAAAATCAGCCTATGGGGCAGACGAGCTGGTCAGGAGTGCACGACTGAGGTGTCAGCCACACCTCCAGTTCAAATGTTTTGTTTTACAGTGTTGTTCTCAGCCGTAGCAACGTGCCCCTGCACTTTGGGATGTGCTGACTGACCCCCCTTTTTACACTTTATAGGTATATGCACATGATCTCCCTTCTCTCCCTCATGTTAAAAATTGGTAATATTATTTGTAATTATCTATCCTTTGTGATATACTGGTTTCCCTCCGTCTTTTTCGGAACAGGAAGTGACGCAGTGCGTTCCACTGTGGAACGCACATGCTTCACTTCCGTGTGTGGCCACACATGTGTCTTTCCCCAGCTGTCTATTATTCTATTTAGTTGGATATATATAAAAGGTACCCTGTCAGCACTATACACTTACACCCCTTGAGGAAGATTACGCAAAACGCGCGTCGGGGTTGCGGATCATCACTCTGGTACTTATGAAATTATTTATTCATTATTTTGTTAAATTACACTGCCATTTCTTTGTACTTTGCACATTGCACTTTATATATGTATTTGTATCTGGCTTAGTGTAACGTTTTATGAGTCTTAGTTCAGTATTCTGTATTTTATACCTGTTTGGGTATTTATCACCTATTTCACTTTGTACCTTCTATGACCTATTTACTACTTGTGTCATGATATTATCCTGACTGTGATCCTCTATCCATCCTGTGTCTTTTATCCACCATTTTATTGTTTGTAATTGTATTTTTATCCTATTTCTTGGTACATTAATAAAGTATATTTATCATTAGTTGTGCTATGCTTTTTTCTCTTTGGTGTTGACACTAAACTGTGTAAAGTAATTAACACGGAATAGGACAGTATACTGCTACAGCGCGATCTGGATAGTTTGGAGGCTTGTGCAGAGAAGTGGCAGATGAGGTTTAACACTGACAAATGTAAGGTTATGCACATGGGAAGGAATAATGCAAGTCACCCTTACATACTAAATGGTAAAACACTGGGTAACACTGACATGGAAAAGGATCTAGGAATTTTAGTGAACAGCAAACTAAGCTGTAGAAACCAGTGTCAGGCAGCTGCAGCCAAGGGCAATAATATAATGGGTTGCATCAAAAGGGGCATAGATGCCCGTGATAAGAACATAGTCCTGCCACTTTACAAATCACTAGTCAGACCACACATGGAGTACTGTGTACAGTTCTGTGCTTCTGTGAACAAAGCAGACATAGCAGAGCTGGAGAGGGTTCAGAGGAGGGCAACTAAAGTAATAACTGAATTGAGGGGACTACAGTACCCTGAAAGATTATCAAAATTCGGGTTATTCACATTAGAAAAAAGACAACTGAGGGGATATCTAATAACTATGTATAAATATATCAGGGGTCAGTACAGAGATCTCTTCCATCATCTATTTATCCTTAGGACTGTAACTGTGACAAGGGGACATTCTCTGCATCTGGAGGAAAGAAGGTTTGTACACAAACATAGAAGAAGCTTCTTTACAGTAAGAGCAGTGAGACTATGGAACTCTCTGCCTGCGGAGGTGGTGATGGTGAGTTCACTAAAAGAGTTCAAGAGGGGCCTGGATGTATTTCTGGAGTGGGAGCGGGAGCATCCGGAACAGCAGAAGATGGGAATGACAGACAGCTCGCTTCGGCTGAGGTGGTGGAGCCTTGACTGGCTGAAACCGGGTGCGTGCCACTGGGTGATGCAGCGGTAGCTGCAGCAGGCTGAACCACCACATTGGAGCCACAGTTCTCTCTACATGTGGCCACGTTAACCTCCTCTGGCAGCTTAATAAAAAACTGCCACACCACCGAGTAGGTGATTTTCCCTCCCAACAGACCGCACTGACTGACTGACTGATACCGCCGCTGCCTTTGTAAACCCCTGCACCATTCCTTCCTGGGCAGGTAGACTTCTGCGAAGCAGATGGTCTACTCCGGGCACCTTTGGCTCCTGACCTGCAACTGCTGCCAACCTGGTGACTCCCACCCATGCTACCACGCAGCTGGCTCGTCCTCGCTGTATAGTAGAGCTGAGCCCACAGCATACAATACTTCTGTGGTTAAGGGAGCAGCAAAGGACAGAGGCAGGTTGAGGACAGGTGAGGGCACAGGGCCTGCTCCCGGGCCATGCCAACTAAGGGTTGTGTCTGACGAACCCACCAAATGTTGGCTGGGGGTGTCTGATGTCACTTGGGATGACGTGGATGACCGAGTTAACCAATCAGGAACCGCTGGGTTGCTGGTGAAGACACGACCGCTAGATGACACTGGGAGTTCAGGCCTCCCGCTGCGACTCCTGCTGCCACTCCCCCTCACTCTGCTGCGACCTCTGCTTGCGCCCGAAACATTCAGGCCTCTGCCACTCCTCTGTGCATGGCCTTTCACTTCTCTGCCTGACATAATTGTAGCTGAACTACACAAATTAAATGGAAATTAAAACACCCCTAAAAGCGACAAATATAATTTTCTTTTTGTACTAAAATAGTCCACTAAACACTTTCACCACAATTAACTGAAGAAATGCATTGAATATATTTTTCTTGTACTGAAATACGACCCTATACGTCTGTGAAGATTCTCATTTATCCAGGTCATGGTATATCTGTAAAGAATCAATCAAGGCAACTGGATGTACTGTAGATTTCTTGAAAACGTTTCACTCGTTCTTCCAACGAGCTTTCTCAATTCTGAGTGACTGTACAAGAATTCTCTGGGAATAAATATGTAACTGAATCAACATCTGGTAATTATACCCAGCATGGGGTCAAAGGTGTTGATTCCATTATCCTAATTGGAGTCAGTAGGTGATAATGACCTCCCAGAAAAGGGTGTCAAGACAGGATTTTATGTGGCAGACAATAGATGTCTAAACCCCCCGCCTTTATTCAAGCTTGGCTGGAGTGGGAGCAGGATAAGGAGGCCGATTGGTACAAACGAGGTGTGAAGAAGGCCATCTACGTAAAAATGGAGAAGCCACATACAATGCTGTCTTGACACCTTTTTCTGGGAGGTCATTATCACCTACTGACTCCAATTAGGATAATGGAATCAACACCTTTGACCCCATGCTGGGTATAATGACCTCTGACCCCATGCTAGGTATAATTACCAGATGTTGATTCAGTTACATATTTATTCCCAGAGAATTATTGTACAATCACTCAGAATTGAGAAAGCTCGTTGGAAGAACGAGTGAAACGTTTTCAAGAAATCTACAGTAAGTCCAGTTGCCTTGATTTATTCTTTACAGATATACGACCCTATACGTTCTGACCATAAAAAACTCAGAGTGAAGTGCGTATATATTTTTCTTGTAGTACTGAAATACGCCCCTATACGCTTTCAACAGAAATAACTGCAACAGTGCAGTGCGTATATACTTTCCTTTTCTGACTGAAATACGCCCCAATACACTTTCACAAGAAATAACTGCAACAGTGCAGTGCGTATATATTTTTCTTGTTGTACTGAAATACGCCCTTATACGCTTTCACCAGAAATAACTGCAACAGTGCAGTGCATATATATTGTTCTTGTTGTACTGAAATAGGCCCCTATATGCTTTCACCAGAAATAACTTGCAACAGTGCAGTGTGTATATATTTTTCTTGTTGTACTGAAATACGCCCCTATACGCCTTTACAAGAAATAACTGCAACAGTGCAGTGCGTATATATTTTTCTTATTGTACTAAAATACGTTCCTATACGCTTTCAACAGAAATAACTGCAGAAGTGAAATGCATATATATTTTTCTTTTCATACTGAATAAGATACTAAGATATAAGCCACTAAAGGCTTTTCAACATAGCACTTGCAGCCCAATAACAAAAAGCTGGAATGACAGAGCTGTCTAATGGCTATTTGGATCCCCAAATAATCACTTCCCTGCACTTGTAAATCACTTTCCTATCAATGTCCCTAGCACCTTCTGACGTCTCTACCTGCACTAAGTTGCTGTGCAATTATTCCTATTCTTTCCCCGCACTTATACATCGTTTTTTCTGTCTTTTTTTTTTCCACTTGCTGTCCCTAGTGCCTTCATAAGTCTGTCCCTGCGCTCTGAACGCTGAAAAATGGCAGAATATAAAATGGCTGCCGTAGTTATAGGGCTGTGACATCACAGGGCTGGCTGCTGATTGGCTGCATGCGGGCATGTCAATCTGGGTGATCCCGCCTTCCCAGAGTTCGTTGCCCCACTTCCTCAGTCCTCACACATGTAGCCGCCATTTTAGTAAAATTGCGATTCGTTACCGCGAAGCGTGAGGAAATTCGCATTCGTTCGAATTCCACTTCATCAGCTTCGATTCACTCATCTCTAATGGCCACCACAGAGGGACAGCTTCTGAGGTATTTTGTGCTACACTATGGTATTACTGGCCCTGCCAACTTGTATTGGCCCCATCTACTTGTGGTGCCCCAACTTAGAGGGGCAACGGTTTAAAAGTAATATCAGGAAGTATTACTAGGTGGGCCAAATGGTTCTTATCTACCGACACATTCTATGTTTCTATATTTCTATGTTTTAACTTCTGTCAATTTGGACCCACCTACAACATTGGGTCCACTTTTTTCCAGTCTGCCCCTTCTCAGGTCACACTTTACATGAGCAGTAGTGCCTACATAATCACTGCCATACTGTGCCAATAGATGTAATTAGAGTAAACTTCAGGCCTATTCTTGTGACCTCTATTTATTGCAGATATGATTGTAAGCTAAGGTGATAGTGATCAATGGAAATTAAAATTTAAAGGGGTTGTCCAGTCCTTTACAAGTGATGGCTTGTCTACATAATAGGCTCTCACTGTTGGATGGGCGTGGATCCAACATCCCATACCTTATGATCAGCTCATCAGCAGTAGCTCTGGAACTACACAACTCCGTTCTCTGTGCAGTGGGTGGAGCTGTGTAGTTCTGACATCAGCTTCCGGTGCTGGAGCTACTGCAGAACGGCTGATCAGTGGCTATATAGAGTATTGACCCCACCGGTCAGATAGTGATGGCCTATCCTGCTGCCTGTGCATGCATTTTAAAATGGAAATAATGCACTTGAATACATGGGTAGTCCAATGCATCATAAATGAACACTTTTTAGAAGTAGGAATCCTCTTGTGAGTATAAATTGACATGCTGTAGATTTAAAATCTGCACCACAGGTCAGTCTCTGCTGCAGATTTTGTTCTGCCCCATATGAATGCTTGTACTGTACATCGCTGCAGATTTTCAGCATGAAAATCCTCAACAGCAAATCCGCAGGTAATCAGTCACTTGTGAACCCAGCCTTAGGGCTTGTTCACACGACTGTACCGTGTTTTGTGGTCCACAAATGGCGTATCCGCAAAACACAGATTCCGCCCGTTTGCCTGGACGGCCCTTTATAGAAATGCCTATTCTTGTCCGCAAAACGGACAAGAATAGGACATGATTTATCATTTTAGCGGGGCCACGGAACGGATGCGCATAGCACAGGATAGGTCATCAATATCAGATCGGCGGAGGGCCAACTTCCTGCACCTCCATTGATCAGCTGTTTAACCGCCTCCGGACCGCCTAACGCAGATGTGCGGTCCGGAGGCGGCAGCCCTGCGCACGACGACGCATATACGCGTCATCTCGCGAGGGCCGGGATTTCCTGTGAACGCGCGCACACAGGCGCGCGCGCTCACAGGAACGGAAGGTAAGCGAGTGGATCTCCAGCCTGCCAGCGGCGATCGCTCGCTGGCAGGCTGGAGATCCGAATTTTGTAACCCCTAACAGGTATATTAGACGCTGTTTTGATAACAGCGTCTAATATACCTCCTACCTGGTCCTCTGGTGGTCCCTTTTGTTAGGATCGACCACCAGAGGACTCAGGTAGCTCAGTACAGTCGCACCTAACACCACACTACACTACACCCCCCCCGTCACTTATTAACCCCTTATAAACCCCTGATCACCCATGATCACCCCATATAAACTCCCTGATCACCCCCCTGTCATTGATCACCCCCCTGTCATTGATCACCCCCCTGTCAGGCTCCGTTCAGACTGTCCGTATGATTTTTACGGATCCACGGATACATGGATCGGATCCGCAAAACGCATACGGACGTCTGAATGGAGCCTTACAGGGGGGTGATCAATGACAAGCGGGTGATCACCCATATACACTCCCTGATCACCCCCTGTCATTGATCACCCCCCTGTAAGGCTCCATTCAGACGTCCGCATGTGTTTTGTGGATCCGATCCATGTATCCATGGATCCGTAAAAATCATGCGGATGTCTGAATGGAGCCTTACAGGGGGGTGATCAATGACAGGCGGGTGATCACCCTTATGCACTCCCTGATCACCCCCTGTCATTGATCACCCCCCTGTCATTGATCACCCCCCTGTAAGGCTCCATTCAGACGTCCGCATGATTTTTACGGATACATGGATACATGGATCGGATCCGCAAAACACATGCGGACGTCTGAATGGAGCCTTACAGGGGGTGATCAATGACAGGCGGGTGATCACCCATATACACTCCCTGATCACCCCCCTGTCATTGATCACCCCCCTGTAAGGCTCCATTCAGATGTCCGCATGTGTTTTGTGGATCCGATCCATGTATCCATGTATCCGTAAAAATCATGCGGACGTCTGAATGGAGCCTTACAGGGGGGGGTGATCAGTGACAGGGGGGTGATCGCCCTGATCTCCCCCTGTCATTGATAACCCCCTGTAAGGCTCCATTCAGACGTCCGCATGTGTTTTGCGGATCCGATCCATGTATCCATGGATCTGTAAAAATCATACGGACGTCTGAATGGAGCCTTACAGGGGGGGTGATCAGTGACAGGGGGGTGATCACCCTGATCACCCCCTGTCATTGATAACCCCCCTGTAAGGCTCCATTCAGACGTCCGCATGTGTTTTGCGGATCCGATCCATGTATCCATGGATCCGTAAAAATCATGCGGACGTCTGAATGGAGCCTTACAGGGGGGGTGATCAGTGACAGGGGGGTGATCACCCTGATCACTCCCTGTCATTGATAACCCCCCTTTAAGGCTCCATTCAGACGTCCGCATGTGTTTTGCGGATCCGATTCATGTATCCATGGATCCATAAAAATCATGCGGACGTCTGAATGGAGCCTTACAGGGGGGGTGATCAGTGACAGGGGGGTGATCACCCTGATCACCCCCTGTCATTGATAACCCCCCTGTAAGGCTCCATTCAGACGTCCGCATGTGTTTTGCGGATCCGATCCATGGATCCGTAAAAATTATGCGGACGTCTGAATGGAGCCTTACCAGGGGGGTGATCAATGACAGGGGGGGTGATCAGGGAGTCTATATGGGTGATCACCCCCCTGTCATTGATCACCCCCCTGTCATTGATCACCCCCCTGTAAGGCTCTATTCAGACATTTTTTTTGGCACAAGTTAGCGGAAATTTTTTGTTTGTTTTTGTTTTTGTTTTTTCTTACTAAGTCTCATATTCCACTAACTTGTGTCAAAAAATAAAATCTCACATGAACTCACCATACCCCTCACGGAATCCAAATGCGTAAACATTTTTAGACATTTATATTCCAGACTTCTTCTCACGCTTTAGGGCCCCTAAAAAGCCAGGGCAGTATAAATACCCCATATGTGACCCCATTTCGGAAAGAAGACACCCCAAGGTATTCCGTGAGGGGCATATTGAGTCCATGAAAGATTGAAATTTTTGTCCTAAGTTAGCGGAAAGTGAGACTTTGTGAGAAAAAAACTAAAAAAAATCAATATCCGCTAACTTATGCAAAAAAATAAAAAATTTCTAGGAACTCGCCAGGCCCCTCATTGAATACCTTGGGGTGTCTTCTTTCCAAAGTGGGGTCACATGTGGGGTATTTATACTGCCCTGGCTTTTTAGGGGCCCGAAAGTGTGAGAAGAAGTCTGGGATCCAAATGTCTAAAAATGCCCTCCTAAAAGGAATTTGGGCCCCTTTGCGCATCTAGGCTGCAAAAAAGTGTCACACATGTGGTATCGCCGTACTCAGGAGAAGTTGGGCAATGTGTTTTGGGGTGTCATTTTACATATGTGAATTAATAAATTTACTAAATTACTCCATACTAAACTATGTCTGGTTCCTACCAATATATATATATATATATATATATATATATATATATATATATTGCTTCAATTTACATATTTTATCATTACTTGGAACAATTTGGACCTTAGCATATAAACCATCTAATTATATATTTTTATTTAAAGGGATATTCAAATGCAAGATAGAAAGTTGTCCCATGGGCTGCACACGTGAACTTATATTCACCTCACCAATCCTCAACCACTGCAGTTCTGACAGCACCACGTTCCCACTGCACCTCACATCTGGACAATATCTTGAGATGGCAGTGAATGGTGCTCAGTTATTTACTGGCTGCAGCAATGATCCACCTCAGCCAGTGATTGGATCTTTCACACAATGAGGTGTAAATATCCTTCTTTGATCATCCAGTTGGGGGTATGCCATAATAGATGAACTGTGTAGCTCTATATTAGATGTACCGTCCTTCATCTCCTTTGTGCACAGTGGGAACAGGAAAATGAAGTACAGTATGAGTCAGCTTCCTGCTATGGGCCATGGAAGGCAAGGGCCTAGTGAGCAGTCTGTGTGGAGGGGGAAGCATTCAGTGAGAGGTGGCTGTGGAGCAGTCTGTGAGAGTGTTGTGGTGCATGGAGAGCATTTTGTCTGAAGTAGTCTATGTGTGTGTAAGGGACCATGACGAGGACTGTATGTGAGAGGGAGGCATAGGGAGCAGTCTGTCAGAGGAGCAGTCTGTGAGAGAGACAGGGTCATGGGGAACAATGCGTTTAACATAGGAGGGGCATGGAAAGCAGGGGGCATGAAACCAGCCTGTATAACTTTAATTGTAACTATGTGTGTGTTCGCACTATTAGGCTACTTTCACACTTGCGGCAGTGTGATCCGGCGGGCAGTTCCGTCGTCGGAACTGGCCGCCGGATCCGCCGATCTGCTGCTGCCTGAAAGCATTTGTGAGACGGATCCGGATGCGGATCCGTCTCACAAATGCATTGCAAGGACGGATCCGTCTCTCCGCTTGTCATGCGGACCGACGGATCCGTCTTGTACATTTTTCGCATTTTTACCGATCTGCGCATGCGCATGCCGGAACGACGGATCCGGCATTCCGGTATTCTGAATGCCGGATCCGGCGCTAATACATTCCTATGGGAAAAAATGCCGGATCCGGCGTTCAGGCATGTCTTCAGTTTTTTTCGCCTGAGAAAAAACCGTAGCATGCTACGGTTTTCTCTTTTGCCTGATCAGTCAAAACGACTGAACTGAAGACATCCTGATGCAAACTGAACGGATTAATCTCCATTCAGAATGCATGGGGATATGCCTGATCAGTTCTTTTCCGGTATAGAGCCCCTAGGACGGAACTCTATGCCGGAAAAGAAAAACGCTAGTGTGAAAGTACCCTTACTGTGTGGAACACAAAAGGTGGCATTTTTAGTTTGTGGGGCACAAATGGAGTTACTTTTACTGCATGGAATACAACAAATAGCACTTTTATTGTGTGGTGCACTGCTAGCGACTTTGATACTCCCCGGCACATTTACTCCAGGCGCACAGACTGCCGGAGGCACACAGGCTCCGGCAGTGCAGAGGGGGACTAAAGATCGGTATATAAAAAGCCTGCAATTCTTTGTAAATGACCCCCAATATGTAACATAGGGTACATGAATTGTGATAAATAAAAGAACTGATCCTACCGCATCCAGGGTCTGCTGGAACTGGAACAAGGTCGCTGTAGTGATAGAGCAAAAAGAATATTTACACAAGGAAGGGATGGTAACTTTCCCTGTTAAATCCCCAGCAGGGTGTGCTGTGCTGGCCCTGCAAGACCTAGCCATCCCATTGATAGGGTAGGGTAATCTAGCACATTGCTTCCCCCTTAGTGCTACCACACAGTAGTTATTCCTGCATTATGCCCCCTCACAGTAGTAATGCCCACACATTGGGCCCTGTCACATTAGATATGCCCATATTGTGCCCCTCCACACAGTAGTAATGCCCACATTATGCCCCTCACAGTAGTACTGCCCACTACTTCCTACACCACTCCAGAGAGTAGAATTTAAGGCAACCCCTTTGTGGAATTGGGTACTTGGGACCCAGTTTATCGTATGTCTGTGGAGAAAGGCGACAGAAAGCAAGTGCAAGATCAAAGGTAATAGTAGAAGCTAAATCAGTAGACAAGAGGTTAATCAGGAGCCAAGCCAAAGTTGGTACACAGAGGATATCTAAGAAAGAATATTAGATCAGCACTAAACATAATAGGACAAAAAAGGGCTAGGACACATACGAAATCATGGACACTGACCAAGAGTCAGTGTCTGAATCTAAATTCGCCACCTAGCCCTCTGATTCGATGCCGAAGCAGAGACCTGATTAAGGCAGAATCTTGTCTATCTGACAGGCTAACCTGCCGGGAGTTGGCTAGTCTGCATAGCAACCTTTTGGGAATAGCCGTGTGACCGGAGCCCCACTGCACGGACCAGAGCGGCAGCTACTGGGAGGAGAGGGTGCACAGGCATGGAGAGAGTGGAGAGGGGCCAGAGTGCACCTTCCATTGCTTTAAGGGCCCCAACAAATGGCCACTGCCAATGTGGAACCATATCTGGTCGCTGTTTATGGATCCATGCGTGGCAGGTTCTCATCAGTTTAGTTCTCATCGGTTTAGTACCTATGGTGCCCCCCCCCCCCCATGGGATAGCCTACGTTATTTTGGCAAGTGCAGAATAGATAAACCGCATCATTAATTTGTGACAAATGATGTATCAAGTGGATACTGCAGGTGCAGAACCATTTCTGGTTGTTGTTTCTTGGTCTCTGTACAGCAGGTTTACATCATTCTGGCATCTGTGGTGCCTCCCCTTCCATGGCATATCATATGCTCAATGGATTTTTGGGCCACGATGATGGAGAACAAGCTTCCCTTCCATGGTACTTCAGTTCCCCCAGGACTACTGTGTTTTCCCTTCCTAGTAGACGTTTCCAAAATCAGGATCCAGAAAGGAAAGGATGGCACTCTGGACTGGAGAGTCGTTGATAATTCTTGGCTGCTGCGTTGCAATTTCACATAAGATAAGATAGATAAGATGCCTTTATTGTCACTGTACAATACAATGTAATACAATGTACAATACAATGAAATGTTGTTTGGAGCAATCCTAGATGCCATGGACAGAGGAACAAGAACTGACATTTAAACTAAAGCATTACACTACAGTAGAAGAAAACAAAACATTGCACTAGAAGGCATTACTATTCACAACATATATATAGCAAGAGCAAAATAGGAAGTGCTTATGAGTATATATACACTGATTCAGACACCACTGCAGAGATCATCATGGGGTCACGAATGCAGCAGTCACTTTCAGTCTGTGGTAGTTTCTATCCTAGGAAGGGGCAATAATCTCCGAGCATTTAGGAGACTGATTGCTTTGGGGTAAAAGCTGTTCTTCAGCCTAGTGGTGCGGGCATGTAGGGCTCTAAGACGCCTACCAGAGGGTAGGGGAGTGAAAAGGCTGTGGCCAGGGTGAGTTGGATCCCTGAAGATAATTTTTGCCCTGTTGCTGCAGCGAGCAGTGAAGACGTCATCCAGTGATGGTAACTGAGTACTAGTGATTCTGCCACCCATTCTGATGATGCGCTTGAGGGTCTTCTTGTCCTCAGAAGAGCAGCCGGAGTACCACACTGTGATGCAGTATGTGATAACAGATTCTATGGTGCACCTGTAAAAATTGACAAGCAGCTGTTTTGGGAGTTGTGCTTTCTTCAGACTCCTCAGAAAAAAAAGCCTCTGAAGGCCTTTTTTGGCAATTTCGGTTGTGTTTAGCTTCAGCGGTGCCACCTTCCATTTGATAACATACCTTCAATAGATTTTTGGGCCAGGAACATGGAGAACGGGCTTTCTCTGTCGGCTCCACACGCTGTGCGGGTACTGTACTTCCCCTAGGATCACTGCACCCGCACTTCTTTGTCCAGCTCAGTGCTATGGTGCAGCTGCAAGCAACAGTGCAGTGAGTCTAGACTCTAGACTGTCTGCTTGCTGGCTTCTGCTGCTGCAATCCAACCCATTCACAAAAGCACAAATTTACAGAATTGACAGGCCTGTCCTAAAGCAAGTTAAAGTGGCAGCCTCCAGAATATCAGTATGGAACTCCAATAAAAATTTGCATATACAGAACACTGTGCATGTCACAATGGAACCCCTCAGCAGCCAGGGACAAAGATATCACAAAGGGCCACAGATATTTATCTCCCTGATGGCAGCCATGATGGCCTCATTGGTCTGTCAAGTGTGCAACCATACACATCAGCAGGTGAAGGTGTTTGTGTATGCTCACAGGTGAAGGTGTCATGTGTGTGTGCACACAGTCAGCCTATGGCGCGCGTTCATAGTGGAGGGCAGGTGCATGATCCAAAAAGGCAGTTTTGTGCAGACTGGATTCCTGCCATAGCATATTTTGGCAAGCGCAGAGCAGACAAGCCACCTCATCCATTTATGACAGGTTGGCCCTCTGGACATGGAGAGTACCCACTGTCACTTCAATGGGAATACCAAGCGGCCACCACTGGTTCTGTACCATATTTGATTGTTGCTTATTGGCAGTTGCATTGGAGGTTCACATCAGTTCAGATTCTTCCATGGGATACCATTCATTCAATTGATTTTTGGGTGAGGGAGATACAGAATGTGCTTGTTTTGTCCACTGTGCGCAGTGTGTGGTAACGTAGTTCCTCTAGGACCACTGCACATGCCGTTCCGAGTCCAGGTTTCCGAAAACAGGATGCAGACCAGCACTCCAGTGCAGCTGCATGCAACCATGTAAGGGTATTAGGCTGTCTGCTTGCTGGCTTTTGCCGCTACAAATCAACCCATAGCATTAAATCCTTCGATTGACATATCTGTCTAACTGCAGATCAAAGTGGCAGCCCCCAAGAAGCTCTTCATAGGCAGAACGTTGCATGGGGCACCTCAACAGCCAGGAACAATAACATCACAAAGGTCCCTACTATTTAGTTCAGCAGTGGCCCTCCATTGGTTGGTCATGTGTGCAACCGTGGACTTCAGCAGGTAAGTGCATATGTCATGGACGGATCCATTCAGATAATACAACCGTCTGCATCTATTCAAAACGGATCCGTTTGTATTATCTTTAACATAGCCAAGACGGATCCATCTTGAACACCATTAAAAGTCAATGGAGGACTGATCCGCTTTCTATTGTGCCAGATTGTGTCTGTGAAAATGGATCTGTCCCCATTGACTTACATTGTGTGCCAGGATGGATCTGTTTGGCTCAGTTTCATCAGACGGACACCAAAACGCTGCAGGCAGCGTTTTTGTGCACGTCTCCAAAGCGTAATGGAGACGCAACGGAGGCAAACTGATGCATTCTCAGCGGATCCTTATCCATTCAGAATGCATTAGAATGCAAACTGATCCGTTTTGGACCGCTTGTGAGAGCCCCGAACGGATCTCACAAACGGAAAGCCAATACGCCAGTGTGAAAGTAGACTAAGATAATAAGGATAATAGGCAATCTCTATGTAGATATCCTTAGTTGGATTCAAACTGTTAAGGCTCCTTAACATATGTAGGCCAACGACCTGGTAAATATTTGGAAGGAGTGTTCCTTGGAATGTTTGTTTCTGAAAATCGCCCTGTACAAAAGGGTTGGTGATCACCTGATGAATGAGAAAACGTATGAGTCATAAAAGCCCCTGGGGGTATATCCATAGTGTGTAAACAGCAATGCCCAGCAACATGTACCTGTAACAATGTATGTGACTCCTACGACTCTGCTGCCTCTCCTGTAGAGCTCAATGTGCCCCTGCACATTGCTTTCCCTGCGTGCAGCTGGCAGTGTGCCCTGCTATCACTACCCAAGCAGCAACTCCACGATCCACCTTCTGTTCTGTGTCACTGTCGATGATGTGATTGTGAAGTCACAGTGCAGCAACACAATGCTGCGTCACAAATACACAGACACACACATACAGTGGGATGCGAAAGTTTGGGCACCCTTGTTAATCGTCATGATTTTCCTGTATAAATCGTTGGTTGTTACGATAAAAAATGTCAGTTAAATATATCATATAGGAGACACATACAGTGATATTTGAGAAGTGAAATGAAGTTTATTGGATTTACAGAAAGTGTGTTATAATTGTTTAAACAAAATTAGGCAGGTGCATAAATTTGGGCACTGTTGTCATTTTATTGATTCCAAAACCTTTAGAACTAATTATTGGAACTCAAATTGGCTTGGTAAGCTCAGTGACCCCTGACCTACATACACAGGTGAATCCAATTATGAGAAAGAGTATTTAACCGCCTCCCGACCGCTTAACGCACGGATGCGTCCGGGAGGCAGTCGATTCATTCCTCCTGGACGCATCCGTGTGTCATCTCGCGAGACGCGAGATTTCGGACTGAGCCGGCCCACGCATGCGCATCGCATCAGTGTAAACTGTCACTTTTTTTTTTTTCACTGTTATTGACTGTTAGGTTTCAGGATAGTTTAGGCCCCTTGGTTAGGTAGTTTAGCGATCGGTTAGTGCCCAGCCCACCGCACCACAGTCACTTATTCGCTGATTAGCGTATCGCTAATCAGCATTTGTACTTTTATAGTATCTGTAAGTGATCAAAACTGATCACAGTCAGATCTATAATAGTATTAGTGTCACCTTAGTTCGCCTTCCACCCAAAACGCAGTGTTTGCCCGATCAGGCCTGATCGGTCGCCCACACGTGCGTTCACCCACGCCCGCCCCGCCGCAGTGACAAAAAATATCTTTTTTTTATCACTGCACATTCACTACACAAGCGCTGCGGCGATAAAAAACTCAGTTTTGATATTTTTTATCAACCGCAGCGGCCTCCGGTACTTCGCTAGCCTCCCATTTGTAAGACAGGCTTGCTTTTTTTCTTGGGTAGTCTCAGGGAATACCCCTAAATTTAGTTGCCCAAATGTCAAACAGGGGGTATTCTTCTGAAGAGGCCTACAGGCTTCTGACCCAGTCGGATGAGGAATGGGAACCCTCATCTGATGAATCTAGCGGGTCAGAATATGAACCTGTAGAAAGCAGTGGCAGTCTGACTCAAAGTTCGTACGAGGAGGTTGAGGTCCCTGATAGCACCAGGCGTACCCGGCCCCGTGTCGCTAGACCACAGGTTGCGCAGGATCCGCTTTAAGGGCAGCAGAGTGGGGCTGGCGCTGTTGGATTACGTGGTGAGGCATACACCAGCAGCGCAGCCCATCCTGGACCTAGTACCAGCACTGCCATACAACATGGTAAAGTGGCGACCACCAGAAGGGCAGTTAAAGCTGGTACGGTGGCACATGCATTAGTTACCCCGTCGCAGCCACCGCAAAGACGGGCCCGTAGACCCCCTAGAATCCCTGAGGTGCTGGAAAACCCTGATTGGCAGTCCCCAACTTCAGCCGCACCTGTAGTTCCCCCTTTCACAGCCCAGTCTGGAGTTCGGGTTGAGACAGCTCAGATCGGTTCGGCCCTGGGATTTTTTGAGCTGTTCTTGACTGCGGAGCTCTTGGACTTAGTTGTGGCAGAAACAAATCGGTATGCCGCACAATTTATAACCGCCAACCCGGGAAGCTTTTATGCCCAGCCTTTCCGGTGGAAACCAGTCCAAGTTTCTGAAATTAAAATTTTTCTAGGCCTTCTCCTCAACATGGGTCTAACTAAAAAGCATGAATTGCGGTCATATTGGTCCACGAACCCAATTCATCACATGCCCATGTTCTCTGCTGCTATGTCCAGGACACGATTTGAGACCATCCTGCGTTTCCTGCACTTTAGCGACAACACCACCTCCCGTCCCAGAGGCCACCCACCTTTTGACCGGCTCCACAAAATTCGGCCCCTCATAGACCACTTCAACCAGAAATTTGCAGATTTGTATACCCCTGAGCAAAACATCTGCGTAGACGAGTCCCTGATACATTTTACCGGGCGCCTTGGCTTCAAACAATACATCCCAAGCAAGCGCGCCCGGTATGGGGTCAAATTGTATAAGCTCTGTGAAAGGGCCACAGGCTATACCCACAAATTTCGTGTCTATGAGGGAAAAGATCAGACCCTGGAGCCGGTCGGTTGCCCTGACTACCTGGGGAGCAGTAGGAAGACAGTCTGGGACTTGGTGTCACCCTTATTTGGCAAGGGGTACCATCTTTATGTGGACAATTTCTACACAAGTGTGGCCCTCTTCAGGCATTTGTTTCTAGAACAGATTGGCTGCTGTGGCACCGCGCGAACTAGTAGCGCGGGCTTCCCCCAACGGGTCGTTACCACCCATCTTGCAAGGGGGGAGAGGGCTGCCTTGTGCAACCAAGAACTGCTCACGGTGAAATGGAGAGACAAGCGTGACGTTTACATGCTCTCCTCCATTCACACAGACACGACAATCCAAATTGAGCTAGCAACCCGTGTCATTGAAAAGCCCCTCTCAGTCCACAACTATAACCTTCACATGGGAGGGGTGGACTTCAATGACCAGATGTTGTCTCTGTATTTAGTGTCCCGCCGCACCAGACGCTGGTATAAAAAGGTGTCTGTATATTTGATTCAATTGGCGATGTACAATAGTTTTGTTCTCTACAGTAAGGCTGGGAAAACATGATCCTTCCTCAAATTTAAGGAAGAGATCATCGAGAACCTCCTGTACCCAGGAGGTTCCGTGGCCCCATCCACCAGTGTAGTTAGCCGTCTACACTAGCGACATTTCCCCAATGTCGTTGCTGGTACCTTAACCCAACCGTCACCCCGAAAAAGATGTTGTGTCTGTAACAGGAGTGGAATAAGGCGTGACACCCGCCATTTCTGTCCTGACTGCCCTGACCACCCTGCCTTATGCTTAGGGGAGTGTTTCCGGAAGTACCACACATAGGTACACCTAGCATAGGGATCACATCTCACCAGGACAGGCACACAGGACTATTAGGGCCCATTTACACACAGAGCTGCTGCAAACCTCTCCTTTCACCTGGGATAAAGTGCATAATGTACTTCGCCACATCTTTGGGCGATTTGCGCTTTGCACATTGTCCCATGGGGAAGGAGAGGTTTGTCCTATAAAAGGTAAAAAAAAAAAAATCACCAGTAAGCAAAAAGGTTAACGTTCAGTTCAAAAAGTTAAAGTTTATATGTTCTGTTCAAAAGTTATTATAAAGTTAATAAAATTATTGCGTTGCGGCCTGTTTTTTTTTTTTTTTACCTTCCAGGTGGACCAACCGATTGACTAGCTGCAGCACTGATATGCATTCTGACAGAAGCATTGCGCTGCTGTCAGATTACACACAAGTCGGTGTATGCGGCGCTGCAAGACGAGATTTCTCCTCTGCAGTAAAAGATACGTTTGCCGAGGCATATGAGCTGAGGAGGTGGCGGTGTTCATATGCTTTGGCAAACACTTTGTATATAAAAAAAAATACCGGCAATAATTTATTCATCCACATCGATTGATGTGAATGGAGAAATCAGGTTTGCCAGGGCATACGAGCTAAGTGGGTATGGATGTTGGGCAGAGCTCCTATGTCCTGGCAGATGCCTTTCCCCTCCTTTTTTTTTTGGGCAGAGATTTTTTCATCCACATTGATCGATGTGAATGAAGAAATCTGTGCCGTTCATTTTTTTCTTTCAGCCCAGAGGCTGAACGGAAAAAAAAATCTCATTACCCCTATGCTCAATATAAGGAGAATAGCAGAAACTCCTAATGCTGGCCATACATGTAATGATTGCGGAGACCCTCAAATGCCAGGGCAGTAGAAACACCCCACAAATGACCCCATTTTGGAAAGGAGACACCCCAAGGTATTCGCTGAGGGGCATATTGAGTCCATGAAAGATTGAAATTTTTGTCCCAAGTTAGCGGAAAGTGAGACTTTGTGAGAAAAAAAAAATTTCCGCTAACTTATGCAAAAAAAAAGAAATTTCTATGAACTCGCCAGGCCCCTCATTGAATACCTTGGGGTGTCTTCTTTCCAAAATGGGGTCACATGTGGGGTATTTATACTGCCCTGGCTTTTTAGGGGCCCTAAAGCGTGAGAAGAAGTCTGGGATCCAAATGTATAAAAAATGCCCTCCTAAAAGGAATTTGGACACCTTTGCGCATCTAGGCTACAAAAAAGTGTCACACATGTGGTATCGCCGAACTCAGGAGAAGTTGGGGAATGTGTTTTGGGGTGTCATTTTACATATACCCATGCTGGGTGAGAGAAATATCTTGGCAAAAGACAACATTTCCCTTTTTGTTTATACAAAGTTAGCATTTGACCAAGATATTTATCTCACCCAGCATGGGTATATGTAAAATGACACCCCAAAACACATTCCCCAATGTGTTTTGGGGTGTCATTTTACATATACCCATGCTGGGTGAGATAAATATCTTGGTCAAATGCCAACTTTGTATAAAAAAATGGGAAATGTTGTCTTTTGCCAAGATATTTCTCTCACCCAGCATGGGTATATGTAAAATGACACCCCAAAACACATTCCCCAACTTCTCCTGAGTATGGCGATACCACATGTGTGACACTTTTTTGCAGCCAAGGTGGGCAAAGGGGCACACATTCCAAAGAGCACCTTTCGGATTTCACAGGCCATTTTTTACAGATTTTGATTGCAAACTACTTCTCACGCATCTGGGCCCCTAAAATGCCAGGGCAGTATAACTACCCCACAAGTGACACCATTTTGGAAAGAAGACATCCCAAGGTATTCCGTGAGGGGCATGGCGAGTTCCTAGAATTTTTTATTTTTTGTCACAAGTTAGCGGAAAATGATGATTTTTTTTTTTCCTTACAAAGTCTCATATTCCACTAACTTGCGACAAAAAATAAAGGGGATGCTGTATGCCAGAGTGATGCAGAGGAAGCCTTTTCTCCGCCCACAGCACAAAAAGTGCCGCTTGAGGTGGGCTAAAGCACATTTGGACAAGCCAGCTTTATTTTGGAATAAGGTGCTGTGGACTGATGAAACTAAAATTGAGTTATTTGGCCATAACAAGGGGCGTTATGCATGGAGGAAAAAGAACACAGCATTCCAAGAAAAACACCTGCTACCTACAGTAAAATATGGTGGTGGTTCTATCATGCTGTGGTGCTGTGTGGTCAGTGTAGGGACTGGGAATCTTGTCAAAGTTGAGGGACGCATGGATTCCACTCAGTATCAGCAGATTCTGGAGACCAATGTCCAGGAATCAGTGACAAAGCTGAAGCTGCGCCGTGGCTGGATCTTTCAACAAGACAACGACCCTAAACACTGCTCAAAATCCACTAAGGCATTTATGCAGAGGAACAAGTACAACGTTCTGGAATGGCCATCTCAGTCCCCAGGCCTGAATATAATTGAAAATCTGTGGTGTGACTTAAAGAGAGCTGTCCATGCTCAGAAGCCATCAAACCTGAATGAACAAAAGATGTTTTGTAAAGAGGAATGGTCCAAAATGCCTTCAACCAGAATCCGGATTCTCATTGGAACCTACAGGAAGCGTTTAGCGGCTGTAATTTCTGCAAAAGGAGGATCTACTAAATATTGATTTCATTTCTTTTTTGTGGTGCCCAAATTTATGCACCTGCCTAATTTTGTTTAAACAATTATAGCACACTTTCTGTAAATCCAATAAACTTCATTTCACTTCTCAAATATCACTGTGTGTGTCTCCTATATGATATACAGGTCCTTCTCAAAAAATTAGCATATTGTGATAAAGTTCATTATTTTCTGTAATGTACTGATAAACATTAGACTTTCATATATTTTAGATTCATTACACACCAACTGAAGTAGTTCAAGCCTTTTATTGTTTTAATATTGATGATTTTGCCATACAGCTCATGAAAACCCAAAATTCCTATCTAAAAAAATTAGCATATCATGAAAAGGTTCTCTAAACGAGCTATTAACCTAATCATCTGAATCAACTAATTAACTCTAAACACCTGCAAAAGATTCCTGAGGCTTTTAAAAACTCCCAGCCTGGTTCATTATTTAAAACCGCAATCATGGGTAAGACTGCCGACCTGACTGCTGTCCAGAAGGCCATCATTGACACCCTCAAGCAAGAGGGTAAGACACAGAAAGACATTTCTGAACGAATAGGCTGTTCCCAGAGTGCTGTATCAAGGGACCTCAGTGGGAAGTCTGTGGGAAGGAAAAAGTTTGGCAGAAAACGCTGCACAACGAGAAAAGGTGACCGGACCCTGAGGAAGATTGTGGAGAAGAACCGATTCCAGACCTTGGGAGACCTGCGGAAGCAGTGGACTGAGTCTGGAGTAGAAACATCCAGAGCCACCGTGTACAGGCGTGTGCAGGAAATGGGCTACAGGTGCCGCATTCCCCAGAAACAGTGGCAGAAGCGCCTGACCTGGGCTACAGAGAAGCAGAACTGGATTGTTGCTCAGTGGTCCAAAGTACTTTTTTCGGATGAAAGCAAATTTTGCATGTCATTCGGAAATCAAGGTGCCAGAGTCTGGAGGAAGACTGGGGAGAGGGAAATGCCAAAATGCCTGAAGTCCAGTGTCAAGTACCCACAGTCAGTGATGGTCAGGGGTGCCATGTCAGCTGCTGGTGTTGGTCCACTGTGTTTTATCAAGGGCAGGGTCAATGCAGCTAGCTATCAGGAGATTTTGGACCACTTCATGCTTCCATCTGCTGAAAAGCTTTATGGAGATGAAGATTTCATTTTTCAGCACGACCTGGCACCTGCTCACAGTGCCCAAACCACTGGTAAATGGTTTACTGACCATGGTATTACTGTGCTCAATTGGCCTGCCAACTCTCCTGACCTGAACCCCATAGAGAATCTGTGGGATATTGGGAAGAGAAAGTTGAGAGACGCAAGACCCAACACTCTGGATGAGCTTAAGGCCGCTATCGAAGCATCCTGGGCCTCCATAACACCTCAGCAGTGCCACAGGCTGCCTCCATGCCACGCCGCATTGAAGCAGTCATTTCTGCAAAAGGATTCCCAACCAAGTATTGAGTGCATAACTGAACATAATTATTTGAAGGTTGACTATTTTTGTATTAAAAACACTTTTCTTTTATTGGTTGGATGAAATATGCTAATTTTTTGAGATGGGAAATTTGGGTTTTCATGAGCTGTATGCCAAAATCATCAATATTAAAACAATAAAAGGCTTGAACTACTTCAGTTGTGTGTAATGAATCTAAAATATATGAAAGTCTAATGTTTATCAGTACATTACAGAAAATAATGAACTTTATCACAATATGCTAATTTTTTGAGAAGGACCTGTATTTAACTGACATTTTTTATCGTAACAACCAACGATTTATACAGGAAAATCATGACGATTAACAAGATTGCCCAAACTTTCGCATCCCACTGTATAGGCACACAATGGACACTTACCTTTTTATGGTTTTGAGGCTGCAGGAGAAGAGCACTGTGGAGGCACTGCTTGGGGATAAGAGTCTGCAAAATGTGCCAATCATGGCCATTTCTTCCAACCATCATTTGAAAAATTAATGCATATGATGGTTGATGGCAGACATCAGTCGGATTGGAGAATTTTGCACAAAGTCAGTGTAACGGATCTCCTAGCACCCCGACTGGGTACCTCCATTAATGGATGCTCCCAGTGCCTCCCGGGGGACTCCAAGCACTCCGCTCGACACCGATACCACCACAGGAACCAGGAACAGGAACAGCTCTTACAAGAGCTAGTAGTAATAGCCAGGAGAGTATACATGTATAGCAATCCCCACACACATGAGATGAGGCTCTATGTTGAATGTAAAAACAGCAACTCTTTATTGAGGGCTACCCGCCCGTATTTATGCAGGTCCCCATCTGGTTGCCACGCCCCTAGGGGACCAGAAGGAAGACTGCGACACAGGACAGATACAACACATCCCCACAATGCATCATGGTTTCCTCCTCTCTGTCCTGGAGACAACCGAGGAGCAATCCAATTATCTCTCAGGACAAAGGGAAATCGCCAATACACATGTGGAGACAACAGGACAGACATCACCATTTAAACACACAATGGCACAATGGGACAATAGAACAATAGGACAATAGAAACACACCCAGCATATTCCTCCCCTCTGTCTATCCACTCAACTATCTCCCAAGCTGACAAGTTACACTTATTATAAATTGTTACAACTTTGTGAGTTTACATTGTCTATACATATAACTTACATCAATTTAACCAGTATAACTTGGGGACAAACCTATCCAAAATTCACTTGAATAGGTTCAGGGGTTTAAAAGTTAGCAAAAGTATCTCAAAGGGCCGTAATCCTGGGGCAGGAGGTTGGCAAACAGCCCCCTCCAAAACACCGTGGCGAGGTTGGTTTCGTTCCACATCTCCCCCTCCCAGGGAAGACTAACCAGATACCTGACCTCACGCCGGTCAGTACCTGAGTTAGTCTGGCAGCCCACCCACAACCAAATACTGGACCTGTTGAATTTAGTAGCCTGTCTCTGTCCAGTGAATCCACCAAGGTTATAGTGGTAGCTGGTACTCCCGGTCTCTGAGTTGCTCCCTGGCTTGGAGTGGAGGTTGCTTTGTGGGCAGGGATCAGCGGGACTCTGCCCTGGTGCTAGCGCTACCACGGAAGAAGCCTGGTTGGAGTCTGGTTGTTGGAGGGGGAGACCGACTGTCTCCCCTTTGGCTTAACAGCCTTGTTGCTGGGGGACAGGACCGACTGTCCCTACCCCCTGTGCTGTAAGTGCAGAGACCACGGTCCCATCTGCACTGTTGTGGGGCTTACTGTCTCCCCCTGGTGCGTTAAGCTGCCGCTGGGGAGAGGGGGTAACGAGCTCCTCTCCCATACATGCTTCCAACTGCTGGGGGGGGCGACCGACCGTCTCCGCTCCCAATACAGTGTCCTGCTGCTGGGGAAAGGAGACTGGGCTCTCTATTCCCTGTAGGACACTCTGCCGCTGGGGGACAGGACTGACTGTCTCTGCCCCCTGTAACTCCGCCTGCCGCTGGGGAATGGAGACTGGGTTCCCAATTCCCTGCAATTCACACTGCCAATAGGGAGAGGGGGTAACAAGCTCCTCTCCCATACATACTTCCAGCCTCTGGGGAGGGAGACCGACTGTTTCCACTCCCAATACAGTGTCCTGTTGCTGGGGAAAGGAGACTGGGCTCTCTGTTCCTTGTAGGACACTCTGCCGCTGGGGGACAGAACTGACTGTCTCTGCCCCCTGTAACTCAGCCTGCCGCTGGGGAATGGAGACTGGGCTCCCAATTCCCTGCAGGAGCAGTGGAGAGACCTCGTCCCATCTCCACCGGCCATCTGGGGTTCTTCCCAGTAAACATACACAATATCCTCCCAGCTGAAGGGCTCTGGACCTGGGTCTGACACTCTGCTCTCCTGCTGAGCCTTCTCACTGGAGTGGAACAGCTGCTGGTAGCCCTGTTTCAGCTCCATCTCCCGGGTCACCAGGTGGACCAGGTCCTGCTCAATCTCATGAGTGTCGTCCCAGTCATACCTGCTCTCCCTCCATTCCAAGAGATCACGGAACCGGGCTTGTGTAGGGCTCCCAAACTCCAGCTCTGAAAAAGTCTCCCATAACAAGCCAGGACCATCAAACTCCTCTCCCTCAGGCTTGTCATGCTCAGCTGTCCTGGGTAGGTACTGTGCCCCATACCACCAGACCGCCTGGTAGGCATCTTCCAGCCACAGCTCCTGCCATGCTAGGAGTTCCAATTCCTTTACCCATTCCTTCCGGGGCTGCTCTCCCAGGAAGGGCATCCGCAGGGCTACTCACTTCAGCAACCGCTGGTCTTCCGTGGGGAGTCTCTCGTCCCGCATATACTCCACAATACCCAGTACCTGGTACCAGATGCCTTTGCGGACTGCATCTCGGTCATCCATGACACCCTCATCGTACTCCACTGCTGTTTCCATTCTGGTGCTGCCAGGGTCGCTGTACTAGGACATGCGTTGCCCTCAACTTGTAAAATCCATGGAATGGTGTCTCCTGTAGCTGTCCTTATGGCTGTGGGAACGATCCCGCCGCTTGCCACCAATGTAACGGATCTCCTAGCACCCCGACCGGGTACCTCCATTAATGGATGCTCCCAGTGCCTCCCCGGGACTCCAAGCACTCCACTCGACACCGATACCACCACAGGAACCAGGAACAGGAACAGCTCTTACAAGAGCTAGTAGTAATAGCCAGGAGAGTATACACGTATAGCAATCCCCACACACATGAGACGAGGCTCTATGTTGAATGTAAAAACAGCAACTCTTTATTGAGGACTACCAGCCCGTATTTATGCAGGTCCCCATCTGGTTGACACGCCCCTAGGGGACCAGAAGGAAGACTGCGACACAGGACAGATACAACACATCCCCACAATGCATCATGGTTTCCTCCTCTCTGTCCTGGAGACAACCGACGAGCAATCCAATTATCTCTCAGGACAAAGGGAAATCGCCAATACACATGTGGAGACAACAGGACAGACATCACCATTTAAACACACAATGGCACAATGGGACAATAGAACAATGGGACAATAGAAACACACCCAGCATATTCCTCCCCTCTGTCTATCCACTCAACTATCTCCCAAGCTGACAAGTTACACTTATTATAAATTGTTACAACTTTGTGAGTTTACATTGTCCATACATATAACTTACATCAATTTAACCAGTATAACTTGGGGACAAACCTATCCAAAATTCACTTGAATAGGTTCAGGGGTTTAAAAGTTAGCAAAAGTATCTCAAAGGGCTGTAATCCTGGGGCAGGAGGCTGGCAAACAGCCCCCTCTAAAACACTGTGGCGAGGTTGGTTTCGTCACAGTCAGTTGATCTACGTGACATAATTGCCCAAATGTGTAGTCTTCATCTGGAAGTCCATTTTGCGGCCCTGCAAAAAAAAATAATAATACAAGATGTCCTATTCTTTTCCATTTTGTGGACAAGGATAGGAAATTTCTGTAAGAAAAAAAATGACGGCATGCACTTGGCTGGTATTTGTGTTTTGCGGATCCACAAAACATTTACGGCTGTGTGCATGAGCCCTTACTGAATAAAATAGGTGCCTGAAGTTCAAAGTGTCTATTGCGATTTTCATTGTTTGGAATTTATACACTCGTATACCGCTGATATATATTGGTGTACGGATTCCCCAATTATGCTGGAATAGCGGCTGCAGCGAGCTCCGTGCTGGCAGGAGCACCCTTCATTTTTCCAGCCTGTGCCCACTCCTCTCGGCTAAATCCTGGCATAGCACATTAGAGCAGGGTTTCCTGCATCAATGTGCTATGCCAGGATTTAGCTGAGCAGCGCAGCCACAGGCAGGAAATCCTGCACCGATGTCCTATGCCAGGATTTAGTAGATCAGTGTTTCCCAACCAGTGCGCCTCCAGCTGTTGCAAAACTACAACTCCCAGCATGCACGCACAGCCAAAGGCTTTTTTTAGTTTTGAAACAGCTGGAGGCACACTGTTTGGGAAACACTGTAGTAGATGATGTGTGCTCCTGCCAATACTGAGCTCGCCGCAGCCTCTATTTTAACAGAACTGTGGAATCCGTATGCCCGTACAAGACAGACATGTAAGCTGTGTGCAATTGTATGGATTTCAAAGCATTTTACACAGACACAGTCTGATCTTCAAGTGATTATTTTTTCAGGAAAAGAGTCAAATTGATAAATAAAGTATATTACAAACTTGAGTTTCAAGGCATTTAGAATATTTTTAAATAAAGTTGTCTAAGACGTTAGCCACCCTTTAAGGGCTAATGCAAACGACCGTATGTATTTTTCAGTCCACAGAATACGGATCCGCAAAAAATATGGTTGACATCCATGTGACATCCGTATTGCATCCAATTTTTGCGGATCTATTGTAACAATGCCTATCCTTGTCTGCAAAACTATTTTTTGCGGGATGCACTTGCGGACATATGGATATGGAATGCACACGGAGTCGCAAAAAAACCCCGAAAGGACATGGACAAAAAATACCTTTGTGTGCATGAGCCATAAGTCTGTAGTGCACATGTGCATGGTGCACTTACTATGAGGTTAGGTCCTCAATTCCTTTTTTTGCACAGATAACATATCCTTTGTAATTTATGAAGAAATGGTTTTGATTAATGAAAATTTTATCAGAAAATTACCTATTATTGAAATCGTTTTTATGTTAAGCATATTTTTTATAGAATTTTTGATGGTAACTTTAAATTTTCCATGTGAGTATCGATTTTAAAAAAAATACTAAAAGCCTGCCGTATTTGCACTGGCCACTAAGGCTAATAATAGGTGCCAGGTCTGTACAGATCACTTTACTGCAGTTATCTCCCTATCATTACAGGCAGGATTAGAATAACAGATATCAAATATGTATAGATAACATAAGATTCACCATTCACAATAGGTCATTGTCAATCTTACCTATTCTTTCCTTGTACAATGACCTCTGCACAGGTCACAGAGCTTGTCTAGAAAATTCTCCAATAGAAATCCCATAGAAGTCAATGAGGTCCCCTCCTTACTATCAAGAATAGCTCAGGCAACATGGCAGCCCTCATCATTATGTTCAGGAAATAGAAAACAATGAGAAAAAAGGCTATATGTCGCTATCTGGTTTAAACTGGCAGAAAAATATATAAAAATATAATTTATATGCCATCTTTATGCTCGTTTAGGTGTTTTTAATCTTGGCCTGTTTTGATACTATTTTTGTACTATGACAGATGTGCTCCTGTATTCTTTAGGCCTCTTTCACACGACCGTTTGGCTTTTTCAGTGTTTTTCATGGATCCAATGTTCCGTTTTTTGTTTCCATTGTGTTTCCGTTTCTGTTCTGTTTTTCCGTATGGCATATACAGTATACAGTAATTACATAGAAAAAATTGGTCTGAACACAACATTTTCAATAGATGGTTCCGCAGAAACGGATATGGAAGACATACAGATGCATTTCCGTATGTGTTTGATTTTTTTGTGGACCCATTGACTTGAATGGAGCCACGGAACGCGATTTGAGGGCAATAATAGGACATGTTCTATCTTTTAACGGAACGTAAAAACGGAAATACGGAATGCATACAGAGTAAATTCAGTTTTTTTTGTGGAACCATTGAAATGAATGGTTCCGTATACGGACTGTATATGGAACGCAAAAAACAGCCCGTAAATGGTAAAAAAAAAACGTCGTGTGAAAGAGGCATTACATGTATACTTTTGGGTTATATAGAAATCTAATTTCATAACATCTATCTACTGGATCTAAACACTTCTGTAATAGAATGTAATTTTAAATTGTTAAAGGGGGTTGTCTCGTCTGAGACATTGGTGGTTACTTTCTAGGATATACCATCAATATCAGATAGGTGCGAGTTCCACTTCTGGGACCCACATCTAAAGTTGAAACCAGAAGTTTACATACACTATTTAAAAAGACACACATGCATGTTTGTCTCACTATCTGACATGAAATCAGAATAAACCTTTCCTGTTTTTGGTCAATTAGTATTACCATAATTATTATTATTTTCCAAATGCCAGAATAATGAGAGAGAGAATGTTTTAAGACATTTTTATTACTTTCTGCAATGTCAAAAGTTTACATACACTAAGATTACTATGCCTTTAAACAATTCTGGACTGCCCATATGATGATGTCATGTGTTTGGAAGCTTCTGTTTGTTGGCAACATCTGAGTTAATTAGAGACACACCTGTGGATGTATTTAAATGCACACCTGAAACACACTGCTTCTATGGGTGAAGTCTAAAGAAATCAGCCAAGGTATCAGGAATAGAATTGGACTTGCACAAGTCTGGCTTAACCTTGGGTGCAATTTCAAGATACCTGAAGGTGCCTCGTTTATCTGTACAAACAATTATACGCAAGTACAAAAAAGATGGGAATGTCGAGCTTATACCGCTCAGGAAGGAGACGGGTTCTGTGTCCCAGAGATGAACGTGCTTTGGTCCGACATGTGCATATCAACCCAAGAACAAAAGCAAAAGACCTTGTGAAGATGATGTTGGAAGCTGGTAAGATTGTGTCAATATCCACAGTGAAACGAGTACTGTATCAACATGGGCTGAAAGGCCACTGTGCCAGGAAGAAGCCAAAAGAAACCAAAAAAGTCAGATTAATGTTTTCAAATGCACACAGGAACAAAGACCTAAATTTTTGGAGACATGTTCTGTAGTCTGAAGAAACAAAAATGAACTTTTAGGCCATAATGACCATCGTTACGTTTGGAGGAAAAAGGGAGAAGTGTGGAAGCCTAAGAACACCATCCCAACTGTGAAATACGGGGGTGGCAGCATCATGTTGTGGGGTTGTTTTGATGCAGGAGGGACTGGTGCACTTCACAAAATAGATGGCATCATGAGGAAAGAAGATTATGTGGAAATACTGAAGCAACATCTCAAGACATCAGCCAGGAAGTTAAAGCTTGGGCGGAAATGGGTCTTCCAAATGGACAATGACCCGAAGTATACTGTCAAACTGGTTACAAAGTGGCTCAAGGATCAAAGTCAATGTTTTGGAGTGGCCATCACAAAGCCCTGATCTCAATCCTATCGAAAATTTATGGGCAAGGCTGAAAAAGCAGGTACGAGCAAGGCGACCAACAAACATGGCTCAGTTACACCAGGTTTGTCAGGAGGAATGGGCCCAAATTCCTACCAACTATTGTGAGAAGCTTGTGAAAGGATATCCAAAACGTTTGACCCAAGTCATACAGTTTAAGGGCAATGGTTCCAAATATTAATGAAATGTATGTAAACTTTTGACTTTGCAGAAAGTAATAAAAATGCCTTAAAACATTCTCTCTCTCATTATTCTCGCATTTGGCAAATATTCATAATTATGGCAATCCTAATTGACCAAAAACAGGAAAGGTCTATTCTGATTTTATATCAAATATTGAGAAAAACATGCATATGTGTCTTTTTATATAGTAAATGTAAACTTCTGGTTTCAACTGTATCTTTTAGGCCTCTTTCACACTACCGTTTTTTTTTTCCATTTTGCTGTCCGTTTTTTGCGTTCCGTATACGGTTCGTATATGGAACCATTCATTTCAATGGTTCCGCAAAAAAAAAACGGAATGTGTTCCGTATGCATTCCGTTTCCGTATTTCCGTTTTTCCGTTCCGTTGAAAGATAGAACATGTCCTATATTTGGCCGCAAATCACGGTCCGTGGCTCCATTCAAGTCAATGGGTCCGCAAAAAAAACGGAACACATACGGAAATGCATCCGTATGTCTTCCGTATCCGTTCCGTTTTTTGCGGAACCATCTATTGAAAATGTTATGCCCAGCCCAATTTTTTCTATGTAATTACTGTATACTGTATATGCCATACGGAAAAACGGAACGGAACAACGGAACGGAAACTGAACCACAACGGAAGCAAAAAACGGAACAACGGATCCGTGAAAAACGGACCGCAAAACACTGAAATGGACATACTGTAGTGTGAAAGAGGCCTTAAACAGGGTCTCCAAAGTGAATGAGAGTGAACCGCGCACCCGCCATTCACTTTTATGGGAGTTCCGAAAATAGCCGAGTGCTCTCTCATCTATTTCCAGCGGTCCTATAGAAATGAATGGAGAGGTGGATGTGCATGTGTGGTGCGCTCTGCATTTACTTCTATGGGACTTCCGAAAATAGCTGAGCAAGTTCATTTAGCTATTTTTGGAATTCCCACATGAATGACGCACGTGTGCTTTTGTTCACTTTTGGAGCCCTCTTCTAGAGATAGGTGCGGGACACACCTCTGGGATCCACATCCATATGATTTTGCTGTCATATCCTAGCAATTTCTCAGATGACACAACCCCAGAGCAATTGGAGCAGTGAGCTCTGCATCCACGTGAGGTACAGGGCTGGTTCTAGCTTTGTTAGGAAGAGATTGTCATGTACTATATGATGTCTGATTTTCCTTTTTCTACATTAATCATGGGATAACCTCTTTATTAAAAGTTTTTGGTACTATTATTGTGATCCCGTATCCTTTACATGAGTGCTCTTGAAGAAGTATTCATACCCCTTGAACTTTTCCACATTTCTTTACGTTACACCCACTAACGTAAATGTATTTTATTGGGATTTTATTGGTTCCATCAATCCATTGGATGATGGATTGAACAGTGCTCCGTGAGATGTTCAAAGCTTGGGATATTTTTTTAAAACCTAACCCTTCTCCACAACTTGTCTGGTGTGTTCCTTGGTTTTCATGATTCTGTTTGATCACTAATGTTCGCTAACAAACCTCTGAGGCCTTCACAGAACTGTTGCAGTTAGGGCCCATGCACATGTCCGTATGCCCTCTGAGATATACGGTCCGTAAGCGGGCCATATGTCACGGAGCGGCATTGATCGTGCGCACGGGAGCGCACAGCATGATCTTATGAGTGCGGGACAATAGCCCTGCAGGTGGCCCAACGTGCACAGCATCATTGTAATCTATGATGCTGTGTGCTGCCGTGCGCACGATCAATGCGGCTCCGGGGCATATGGCCGGCTCACGGACCGTATGTCTCAGAGGGTATACAGACATGTGCAAGGGCCCTTATACTGAGAATGAATTACACACAGGTGGACTCTATTTACTAATTTGGTGACTTCCGCAGGCAATTGGTCCCCCTGGATTTTATTTAGTTGCATTAGAGTACAGGGGGCTGAATATAAATGCTCTTCAGACTTTTCAGATTTTTATTTATTAAAAATGTTGAAAACCATGTATCATTTTCTTTTCACTTCACCTGTATTTGCTACTTTGTGTTGGTCTAGCAAATAAAATCCCAATAAAATGCATCAAAGTTTGTGGGTGTAACGTGAAAAAATGAATCCTTTCTTAGGCCTCATGCACACGACCGTTGTGTGCATCCGTGGCCGTTGTGCCGTTTTCCGTTTTTTTTCGCGGACCCATTGACTTTCAATGGGTCCGTGGAAAAATCGGAAAATGCACCGTTTTGCAGCCGAGGCCGTGATCCGTGTATCCTGTCCGTCAAAAAAATATGACCTGTCCTATTTTTTTGACGGACAACGGTTCACGGACCCATTCAAGTCAATGGGTCCGTGAAAGAACACGGATGCACACAAGATTGGCATCCGTGTCCGTGATCCGTGGCCGTAGGTTGCTTTCATACAGACGGATCCGAAGATCCGTCTGCATAAAAGCTTTTTCAGAGGTGAGTTTTCACTTCGTGAAAACTCAGATCCGACAGTATATTCTAACACAGAGGCGTTCCCATGGTGATGGGGACGCTTCAGGTTAGAATATACTGAAAAACTGTGTACATGACTGCCCCCTGCTGCCTGGCAGGTGCTGCCAGGCAGCAGGGGGCAGACCCCCCCCCCCCTGTTTTTAACTCATTTGTGGCCAGTGCGGCCGCCCCCCCCCCTCCCTCCCCTGTAGTTAACTTCTTGGTAGCCAGCCCCCCCTCCCTCCCCTGTAGTTAACTAATTGGTGTCCAGTGGGCCCCCCCTCCGTCCGCTATAGATAACTCATTGGTGGCCAGTGGGCCCTCTCCCCTCCCACCCCCTCCTAATTAAAATCGCCCCCCTATCATTGGTGGCAGTGGTGAGTACCGATCGGAGTCCCAGTGTAATCGCTGGGGCTCCGATCGGTAACCATGGCAACCGGGACGCTACTGCAGTCCCGGTTGCCATGGTAGCTTAGCAATTTGTAGAAGCTTTATACTTACCTGAAGAGCAGCGATGTCTGTGACCGGCCGGGAGCTCCTCCTACTGGTAAGTGACAGGTCTGTGCTATAAGCAATGCGCCGCACAGACCTGTCACTTACCAGTAGGAGGAGCTCCCGGCCGGTCACAGACAACGCAGCTCTTCAGGTAAGTATGAAGCTTCTACAAATTGCTAAGCTACCATGGCAACCGGGACTGCAGTAGCGTCCCGGTTGCCATGGTTACCGATCGGAGCCCCAGCGATTACACTGGGACTCCGATCGGTACTCACCACTGCCACCAATGATAGGGGGGCGATTTTAATTAGGAGGGGGAGGGAGGGGAGAGGGCCCACTGGCCACCAACGAGTTATCTACAGCGGAGGGAGGGGGGGCCCACTGGACACCAATGAGTTATCTATAGCGGACGGAGGGGGGGCCCACTGGCCACCAACGAGTTAACTACAGGGGAGGGAGGGGGGGGGGCGGCCGCACTGGCCACCAATGAGTTAACTACAGGGGAGGGAGGGGGGCGGCCGCACTGGCCACCAATGAGTTAAAAACAGGGGGGGGGGGTCTGCCCCCTGCTGCCTGGCAGCACCTGCCAGGCAGCAGGGGGCAGTCATGTACACAGTTTTTCAGTATATTCTAACCTGAAGCGTCCCCATCACCATGGGAACGCCTCTGTGTTAGAATATACTGTCGGATCTGATTTTCACGATGTAGCTCATATCCGACAGTATATTCTAACATAGAGGCGTTCCCATGGTGATGGGGACGCTTCAAGTTAAAATATACCATCGGATTGGAGAAAACTCCAATCCGATGGTATAAAAGAACTCCAGACTTTACATTGAAAGTCAATGGGGACGGATCCGTTTGAAATGGCACCATATTGTGTCAACTTCAAACGGATCCGTCCCTATTGACTTGCATTGTAATTCAGGACGGATCCGTTTGGCTCCGCACGGCCAGGCGGATGCCAAAATGACTTTTTTTTCATGTCCGTGGATCCTCCAAAAATCAAGGAAGACCCACGGACGAAAAAACGGTCACGGATCACGGACCTACGGACCCTGTTTTTTCGGACCGTGAAAAAAAACTGTCGTGTGCATGAGGCCTTAAGGCAATGCATATAGCTACTGGATATTATGCATTAGGTATGCTTTCCATAGGTATCAGTGGTGCTCTCTACATTTGTTGTGTTTGAAAATCCTGAATTTCTGATGTATTCTTTACTTTACATTTGTATCCGTCATAGAGGGACAGGAAGCAAACCAAATGGCCAAAGTTTATTTGTTTGAGGCACAAAGTTGTAACATCTGAATGAAAACTCTTTAAGGGCTCATGCACATGGCCGTGTTTTTTGTCTGCATCCGATCCGCATTTTTTGCTGGTCGAATGCGGGCCCATTTACTTTAGTGGGGCCACAAAAGATACAGGCAGACATGTCCACATCTGTATGTCCATTCCGCGGCCCCGCAAAAAAAAAAAAGTTTTACGGACAAGGATAGGAGTGTTTTATAGGTGGCAGGATGTTCTGTTTCGCAAAATGCAGAACGCCGGTATCCGTGCATTTTATGGACTGCAAAAAACGGCTATGGACATGTGCATGGGCCCTGAGAATCTCGATGTTTCCTACAGTCTATGTCCGTCTGTCTGAGCACCTGAATCTCAGGGACTTCAGAACTAGCACAGAGGCATGGAAGAGCTGGTTATACTAGGATTATACTGATGGCGGCTCTGTGACTTCTTCCACTATGGGGAAACTGTTGTAAAAAGGGGTGGCAGTGCGTGCACCTACCTTTAATTTCAGGATGTTGGAGGTTAGGTGCTATTTACATCAATGAGCTGTCAGGACCGCCTAGAGAGATTACCTTTCTGCACATTCAGTCTGTTATAGTGACAAACAAGGGGTTATCCAATGATTAATGTAAAACATGAAAACCAGACATTATACAGCACATGGCAGTCTCTTTCTATCACACCTAGAACCAGCCCTGTACCTCACATGGATCCAGAGATCTCCACATTCATTGCTCCCGTTGTTCTGCTAGATTTATTTCAGGCTGGCAGTTCAGGGGCATGTACTTTCTGCTGCAGCTCAGGGTGTGTGTCCTTTCTGCAGCACTTCGGTGGGTGTGTCCTTTCTGCTGCACTTCAGGGGTGTGTCCTTTCTGCTGTACTTCAAGGGGTGTGTCCTTTCTGTTGCACTTCAGTGGATGTGTTCTTTCTGCTGCACTTCAGTGGGTGTGTCCTTTCTGTTGCACTTCGGTGGGTGTGTCCTTTCTGCTGCACTTCAGTGGGTGTGTCCTTTCTGCTGCACTTCATGGGGTGTGTCCTTTCTGCTGCACTTCAGGGGGGGTGTCCTTTCTGTTGCAGCTCTCTTCCTATCACATCTCAGGAAGCAGTTGAAGGATGAAATTGAGCATCAGAGGGGTGGACAGAGGAATGACAAAAAACTGCAAGTGGCCCTATACAGATACATTTCATTGAATTTACATACAATTACAAAAGTATTCAGATCCAGGTTCTGGTTTGAAAACTGCAGAATATTTTTTCGTGGGACAACCCCTTTAGTATAATTAACTGGCTATAATGTTTAGTTTTTTTTCTACATTACTAGACAAGACATATCCCACAGCCTTACATAGTGTTTTTAGTGTTTGTCTCTGATCAGTGACATACATAGAGAAGTAAGGGCCCCATAGCAAGGATCAAACCAGGTCCCCCACACCGGACAGAGGGGATTCTACCTAAACCCTTTTCAATGACCCTTGGGCTATTTTATCCACTGCCTCAGTTGTTCCTTTAGAGGGCTGGCCAGGTTTTCACCTCCAGTAGAAGAGGGGATGATCCCAACTGGGCCTCCTCTTGCCCTGGGCCCCATAGCAGTCGCATGGTCTGCCACTATGGTAGTTGAGCCCCTGTCTCTGATAAAGGCTTCTGAAATTTTCAAATACTCACTTTGTATAGTAACATTTTAGTTTAATAGATTATTTAAAAAAAGGAAAATAAATGTTTGTAAGCCCCGTACTGTGGGATAAGTGGTTCCGATGTTAATAATACCCAGTCCGGTTAGACGTTTCCAGTCTATTCTATTGTGTTGTCCCTGTGATAACCAGTATTGTGTAGTCCCTTTCAGAAGAACGAGTGTGATATTTGAGAGAACTGTCATATACGCTGCCAGGCAAGGATCAGCAGTTATTCTACATAAATGATGGTTTGATATCATAAGTGCTTCTTTTGTATCACTGTTTAGTCGTATACAAAGTGTAAGAAGCCAACTTATTGTCTGCGGTAGTTGCTGATGTCTAGAAATAGGCTACAAGTCAAAATATGGTGATATGGAGCTGTGATCAGTGGCCTCATATTGCAAAGGAGGAGTAACACAATTTGCACACCTTGGGGATCTGCAGGTCTAACCGCTCCTCCCTTTGCTATCCAGTTCTCCCCTCCCCCTCCCCTCTGGCCTTCCCTGTTCGTAAGTCAGAAACAAATTCTCAGCCCGTGTACTAATCCGGTGTGTCTCCTCCCCACCCATACATGCAATCTGCTCTTGTGTATTTCATGTTTGGAAGGGGTGAGGATAAACCTGCCAGAAGCTTACCAGTCTAGTCCCTTGCTGACAATCCCTCAGCATCTCCTTGGATTACGTCTTCAGGCTGGATTCCTTGTCTCTGGACAGTTTACCTGGCTAGCTCACCTGTCTGTACAGTAAACCTGTCTGTGCTGCCTCTGCCCAGGAAAACTTTACTTAATGCATATTTTAGGATCCTCCTGCTAAGAATCTGCCTATCTCAGGCTGGACTGTACAGGTATGATGAGATATTTTTGTGGTTTTGTAGAATTTGGGCTTATACCGTACAATCGTGTGTGTTGTTCTTGTTCATTGTTGAGCACAAAGCCTGCTTAATGCAATAATGTCTGTTATGCAAGATACTATCACTATACGATATGCCATTATGAGCACAGAAGCAGAAAACAGGTAACACTTAGGTATACCAATGACATGTGATCTCGTCTTACACCTCCAGTAATCGTAGCCTCTTCATGCTAAAAGCTGCTTAGGGAAAAGGTGAGCACAAGTCATCTTGGGCTTTCTGTCTATATTATGCTATTTTATTGAAAATCTCAAATAATTTGTGCATGAGATACAAATAAGAGGATTATTTTTAGCTTTTTATTATTCTTATGTGATAGTCTTTATTCTTATAAAGTATTTGGGCAGAAGAAGGTCACATAGGGGAAGCCTCCACTTTAATATATAAGTATAACGATCCCTGGATAGAAGCAGATCTAGTAGTGGGCCTATATACACATACTGTAGTATAACAGGCATACTACTGTGTGGTTAAGAGTGACACTGATATATTCAATTTTTAAATGCTGTGTCACTGATTTATTATAGGTTTAGAGGCCCATATATACAATATTTTCAAAAGCTGAGACCCTTAAGTGGGGTCAGATATCCATATTGGTCCCCCTTCCTCCACAACTAGTCTAGACTGACTAGTTAAGTATACTATTGAGTCCTTGAGCTCCAATTTTAGAAGAGTTTAATATTAAAAATGTATTATTTTTGTTCTTTTAGCGTTCCACTCAGGCAAGATATTTAGGTTTAATTCTAGGGGCGTATACAATAGCTCACCATAGTCGGCATAGCCTGTTTTTGAATCCTCCACTTTGGCTCCCCCCTTCTCTTATCTATGCCTCTCATCTGATGGACTTAACAAGACCATACAGTATATTACATGGTCACAATTCATTCTCTGGAATGGGCACTGTGTAATACTACATTTCCCTCTCAGTCGATGCTTTCCTTTGTGATAGCAGTTGGTCACTGTTTGTTAGAGACGGTGACGCCGTGGCGACTTAGGAAAGGGTTGTCCAAATGGGACAGTTGCTTTACCTTGCTTCTTATGTATTAGATCTCTGTCACACCTATCACATGTACAGTCCATATAGGGATGCACTTGTAATAATGCACTCCTAACACGGAACATTTGTATGAGTTACAAGTTAAAGGCCTACATGTTTTGTGTTAGTTTAGTTTTAGTATTCACAAGTTTCAGAAAACCTTTTCAAGGTTTTAATGAATATCTTAAAAGCAAACATCATGTTGATCTCTACTGCAAATTCCCCTGTGTGTTGTGTTTCTCTAATAAAGATATCTTTAGATGTCTCCTGCCATTATCAGCCATATTTGTTCTCATGGACTAATTTCTGTCTCTCAGTCACCCAGATGGTCCTTCCTCTTTCTCTGGACAAGGTTTGGGGGGGGTACTATCTCTTCTTGGGGAGAGATCGCCTTAATCTCTCTTTAGTCAGAGTAAGAGAACACAGATTCATGTCACCACGCAGAGACATGTTTGATTGAGCCTATTCTTGTAGAGTGTGAAACTGTTCTTCACGGACACGTCAACCATGGCCTACGATTTATGTGCTTTCAAACTAGTTAAAATGAAATGAAGAACTGTATGGAGAAGAACTGTATGTTTCAAGACATGAAATCATGTAGGAAGTAACTAACATCTCCTACTGAGATCTAGTAGAAATAAAGGTTGCTGGCAGCCTGGACCCTCCAGAGACTCAAGTTTTTGTTCAAATAACTTGAAATATTGAAGTTTATTATTTGTTGTGCTATCATGTCTGAGATTATGCTGTATGAGATGCATGCAGTACAGACTTTTCCACTGGTCTTGAACAAGATTCATTAGGTCCCGAAGAGTGAGTGACCTATAATTTCCAGGCGACTCTCTACCAGGGCACAATCCCTTTAACTGATTGAACCTGCTGTCTAATGGTGGATTTACACGTTCAGGTATTCTGGAAGATTATTGGGGATAAACGTTCCTGCGAATGCCCGTTCCCAACAATCTGCCCATCTAAAGGTGCAACCAATCACTACTAAACTGTTGTTAGTGCTGGCTAGTAAACGATAGTTTCTGGGCAGCATCTCATGCTGTTAAAACAAGACTCTGCTGTCCAGGAACAATGCATCTGTATGAGGACCATCAATCGTAATAGGGATCTCTCTTTCTCATACTGTGAAGGTGATCACTGCATGTAAATACAGAGCTTCACCTCCACTTAACGAGCATCCGACAGTCGACTGTCCTTCCCGATAATTGGATGCTCCTCTGTATGTGTAAATCCACCATAAATTTTTAAATTTTAACAATGAGTTACGTGATGCTTGGGGGACACGTTGCTGCTGCGGCTAGTCATTGGCTGCAGCAGCATACATAAACCACATCAAACCAGATATTGATAAGTAGGACCAGACAATGGCAGTGGGGGACCAAAGGATCCAGAACCTGGGGACAGGGAACAAGTAAGTATGATTCCCTCCACAGGTCTGGCAATGTGGTGGTATTGGCTGAAAGGCCCCCAATGGTGGACAAACCCTTCAAGATTATTGCAGCACAACAATTATGAAATGTATGGGTCACTTTATAATCAAGATTCATAATTATTACTGTTGCATCCATGACCAGCTTCAGTTATCTTCATCCATTTTTTTCCAGATGTGATAAACAAATAAAAGCAAGCTGTGGGAAGGCCAACTAAAATGCTAATCTCTGTTCTTTAAAGGGGTTATCCAAGTTCTCAAACAGCCCCCAATGTGCCGGGCCCCTCACAGGTAATATACTTACCCCGCTCCCTGGGCCGCTCCTGGTCCAGGCACCGCCGCTGCTGCTTCTCCCTGTACACAGATGAAAACATCCTATGTCGGGGGGGGGGGGGGGAAGCAACCAATGGCAGGCGGGGACAGGGACGAGCCTCCCTAGCATTGCGGGTGACGCTAGGGAGGCTCATCACTGTCCACACCTGCCATTGGCTGCTCCCCCCAACACTGTATGTTTTTATCCGTGTACAGGGAGAAGCAGCAGCGGTGGTGCCGGTACCGGGTGCGAGGTAAGTATATTATCTATTAGGGGTCCGGCACATGAAGCGGGGCTGTTTGAGAACTTGGATAACCCCTTTAACCATTCTCCCAGGCTGTTGCATTTGGCTTGTACTTACCTGCAATCATATGATGCATTGTGTACTCTAGCTTGAGAACATCTGAAAGGCTGTTATGCACAATTCAAAGTGTCTTTTCATGTGTGTCTTGTAATTTTATAGAGAATTATCTGAGATCTTATCCTTCCTAATTACATCTGCTTGAACATAATGAGATACATTTACTTCTTTCTTGATGAAGCTATTATTGCAACAAGGGAGTTCTATTGTGTCCAAAGTTTTTTTTCCCCCCATCTAAACATGTATTTGTAAGACCCAGGAACAAGTATAATTTAATGTACTTTTAGCTGCCATAAATTGCTGTAGTTGGTGTAGTGACAATTGTTTTCATGTATTCATCTGTGCTCAGCTATTACCTGCCACGCTGAAAGGTCATCGCCCAAAAACAGAATGTTTTTGATACAGATGCATGGCTATAAACGTCTAACCTATTATTACTTACATAATCTATCCCATTTCTCTGCTATGTTAAAACCCCTTTCAGATGACTTAAAAGGGTTCTCCAGCCTTTTAACACTTTTTGGTCCCGGCCCCCCAGGATCTGTGGAGGGAAGCATCCTCTTGGCTCTGGATCTTTCTATCCTCTGCTGTGCTCACCAGGTTCTGGTCCTTGCTTGTTAACTGCTGCTATGGACAGGGGTCATGTGTGCTGCTGCAACTAATGATTGGCCACAGTAGTGACATGTCCCTCAAGCGGCAAGTGACACAGTCATTGGCTGAAATGTACAAGTAGGGACAGAGTGTGGTGAAGTGTGTGGACTGAAGGAGCTGGAATATAGTAGTAGGAGCATATAAGTATGCTTCCCTCCACAAGTCTTAAGGGATGGGGGGGGGGGGGGTTGGTTGCTAAAAAGGGTTAAAAAGATGAAGAACCCCTTTAAAGAGTTGACAATTTTTTGTTTGAATACAAAGCTTTTTGAAATCAATACACTGTATAGTATACTACGCAGACCATCTGTGTCCCCCAAAGAGTCTGCCTCTGCAATTGATCTCAAAGTTAGCTGTAGGCCTCATGCACATGACCGCAAGCATTTTGCAGTCCGCAAACTGTGGATTCCCCGAATACAGAACCAGTTTGTGTGCTGTAAACCTTTTTGTTGCTGACCCATTGACTGCAACGTGTCCATGGTCTGAATTTTGTTGACAAGTATAGGACATGTTCTATATTTTGCATGAAGCCTTAGCTTGTAAAAGTGTATTAAAAATAAGATATCTCTTCTGTTAACGGAACAGAACCTATAAATTACTAATAGAATTAAACAGGAAACAATCTTGTTCACAGTGTATATCAGTCTTCAGGATTTTCTACATGTTGGTGAAACAAACCATCTTGTAGAAATCCTGTAGAGAACACAGGGGTCAGTTTCCTGCTTATCTGTTTTATTTATTAATTAATGTATTATTATTATTATTTTAGAATATTTGTGTTCTACTGCAGTGGGAGGAGGCTCCTGCTGCAGCCAGTTTTTTTACAGCCAGACACCAGTTTGTGAAGAAGAGTAGGGGTAATTGGTTGATTGATCTCCTGGGATGCTATACATATATTATACATTTATTTGTGTTTTAATTGTGATTTGATTTTGAATATAAACTAGAATCGGAATAAAAGTGGAGATTAAGGAAAAATAGCTGGGATATTTTATTTTTAGTGACTTTTTAAAAATGTATTTTAGTTTTGATTGAACTCAGAATGTCTAATAGCGTTGTCTTAACCAAACACAACCTTCAGTATTAATTTGTGAAATGTAAGTTAAAGGTAGTCAGTTTTTTTTTCTTTGTATGCTATTAATATCTATTTGTACCAGGCAATTTGTCTTAGTGTAATAGATCTGAGACCCACACTGTACTTCTTAAAACACTTCCTGATACTAACCCAGCATGCCAGACTTTCAGTGACCTTTCTCATCTTAAGAGAAATCTGTTTGTAAAATCTGTAATGTTTCTGCTTAGTTTAGTACAGTTCAGAATGTACAATGAAATATAATAATACATCCATTATTGAATCTTTCAGTGAGCATATAAAGGTCCTGTTTTTCGGGCAGATGAATTGCCTTTAACAAGCTCTGATCGATGATATAGAAAGTTGGATGGTGCTCATTTAATCTTCACTAGACAATTATTGGGAGGGGTTTGAAAAAATGATCACAGATTGCATTGCTTGACAGCAACGCATTCTCTGTTCACATGGGGAGATGTGCTTCCATCAAATTATTTTATGATGCATTAAAGATGCGATCAACACATGAGTGATTGCTAGTTTGTTGGCTGATCGTTGGCTGTGAACATCAACACTTGTTTAAATGTTCATTTGGTCATTGACCCAAAAAAAGTCCTTACGACATGTCCTGGTGTACTAAATGTAATTTCCTACAAAGATTTACCTTTCCTATCCATGACATGTGTACCTTTAATATATTTTAAATTTTAAAACAGAATAGGAAATCTTATTAAATCAGTCAGTCGCTGTCGGAGTGTGCAGCTTATAATCCACTAGTAAAATTCAATCTGAGGGTCCAACCTATAGCTATATGGAAACAACGCCTATACCTTAAAAAGGGGTTGTACAGAAAATAGTATTTTTTTGTGAAGGCAGGAAATTTAAATTAATAAAGTAACTAGTACTCACATATTTGATTGGCCACAGCAGTCACCTCTTGGTTAGTTAGCATGTCATTGGCTGCTCGGAAGTAAACGGTAGCCATTGGTGGAGCAGCAGGATCATTTAATGGGTGAGCATTGGTTACTTTCGTATTCTAAAACTTCCCCTGCCTTTACAAACAAAACATATTTACTGGTAAAAAAAAAAGCCTCATGCACATTTAAATGACACAATAAAGGTCTACCGAAAGCTTCAAATACTAGGCAGGGGCATAACTAGTAAATAATTGGCACCATAGCAAAGTTTTAGACCTCAAAATTAATTCAGACCCTTGGTCAGACCCTTAGGACCCTGGACCAAATCCCCAAATTAATTAAGACCCTTAAATTGGTTTAGAGCCGAGACCAGACCACAAAATTAATTCAGACTTCAGGCAAAATTCCTAAACTAAGCATACCCCAGAATGAATTATCCCATTGAGAAATGAAAGTTATTCAGACCTCAGATGTGATACCTCCTTATGCTTACCACGTCTTGCTTCTGGGGCCTTTTTTATTCCAGATGCCACATGCAGTGCCTGGAGCAGAGAGGCACGAGGAGTGAAGAGCGATCAGTTATTGTAGCCATGCTCAACGCTCTTGGGCTCAATGTTGGTTTGGGGCCCAGTGGGCAAGCCACAGGCTCCCTACTGGGCCAGTCCAAGCCTGAAGATAGTTATTGGAGAATGTATCACTGAATACATTAAAAAGCATGTGTCACGATCCGGTCTAGGAGGAGGGCACGTCCGCACGTCTATGCGCATTCATGCGAATGGTTTTAGGGCTGAGTGCCGAGCTGATCACTCGGCTGTATAGTCTGTGTGGAGTCATGTGACGCTGACCACGTCACATGACCCCTCTGGCTCCCTATTTAAACAGGCAATCTGCTGGCCACAGATTGACTGTTATTCAGGTTCCACCTGTGTCTCCTTGGATTCCTGGTGTACTTACCTCCTGTTTATCCGACGTCTCCCTGTCTGTTCCTGCTGTGCTGTACTGCTTTCCTGGTTCCTGATCCCGGCCTGCTCCAGACGATCCCTGGTTACTCCTTTGGTACTTCTAGCTGCTCCTGGTAAACGACCTCGACTTTCTCCTGACCAATCTCTGCTTGTTCCTTTGTACTGCGCTGCCTTCCTGGTTTTGACTCGGTCCGTATACATTCTGTTTGTTGTCTGTTCGTCCTCCCTGCACTTACACCAAGTTAGGGACTGCCGTCTAGTTGTCCTTTGTCATTAGGACTCGCGAGGCAAGTAGGCAGGGTCAGGGGCGAGGATGGAGCGCAGTGGTCACTCCCTCCCCCCTGTCTGTGGGTGTGTGTTCATGACCGTTACAGCATGCCAGTAAATGTTTACCTTAACAGAGCACAATTGGCTATATAACTTTTTAAGTATTGTCATAACTGTGGAAAATTACAACTAACCTTTACTCAGACATAAACATTATTATCAGGTATGCTTTATGACAAACTCAGCTCTGTATTTGTTGGTACATAAGTTGGTACATTTTCTATATTATAAAATGTATGGTCTGTATAACCTTATGAAAATTTGCCCTAGCCCATGTCCCCTAATGGCAAACATTTGTAGAAAATGAGAATTGGGCATTCAAAAGACAGACCATTGATTCGATTGTGTAATGTCTGAGTTTCCCTTTAGTGGTGTTACAATGTTAACACTTGATGACAGTTTTCCCCAGAGATTACACCTGATTGCTCGGTGTCGCAGAAGGAAGTAAGATTGTTGTCAAGCTATGGTCCAAAAAAATACCCATATATGTGTTCTTTTGAAACAGATTCTGTAAAATCACAGCACTCAAAAGAAAGATTTTTTTGAAATGAAGAGATAATTTATTCAAACCTTATGGCGCACATATATCAATTGCGGCCAACGTTTCGGGCAATCCCGGACCTTGTTCACGGCCTGAATGTCATGCCCATGTGTGGGAGGGAGACACTACACCGGACGAAGAAGGAGAGGGAACAAGGAACAAGGCCTGAAAGCAAGGGAAGAAAGAAGGACACCTCCTAGTCAAATCCTTAGTCACAGTCCTGACTGACTATCGGTATGAACAGACCCCAAAGGTAGGTGAGTTCATACGCCGGAGTACCTAGAGTCCTAACTCACCCTATAATACCCTGGCGATAGTGACAGGACTGAGACTACCTGTTCCTCCAGAAAGGATGGACGACCGGAAGTCTCCCTCAGGCCTACAAAGGGCAGGGGAAAAACAATACACAGATAAACCAAAACAAAATGCAAAAAGGGAAAGGAAATACTTAACTTTCCAGTAGCTATGGCAGCCAAGAACCAAACACCAGCACACCACAGATATCACTGTAAACTATAAACCGCATAGCATTGTTGGAGAAGCAACTATAAATAAGGAAAGTTAAATGACCACAATAGCAACACCTGGAGGTTAGAGGTGTGGCCAGTATCAGAAACAACACAGACATCTATTGATCCACAAGAAAACCTGTCAAATCAAAGCACGTGTTGCCAGTCTCACAGATCTTCTGTCACCCACTGTCGCGGGGACTTCCGTATGTCTGGGTATGTCCATGACACTGAATATAGAAGTAAATAATACAATCATAAGTCACACAGGACTATAAAAGTACTAAATAAATAACAAAATGTGCAAAATGGATTATAGAAATAAGTAGAAATATCATAGCATTATCCGATAGCATGTAGTATCTTGGATATTTCTATGCTATTTCTACATATTTCTATATTTCTATAAACCATTTTGCACTTTTTGTTAAATATTTTGTACTTTTATAGTCCTGCGTGACTTATGAGTGTATTATTTACTTCTATAGTCAGGCCGTGAACAAGGTTCGGGATGGACTGAAACGTTGGCCACAATTGATATACAGACGTGGACAAAATTGTTGGTACCCTTTGGTCAATGAAAGAAAAAGTCACAATGGTCACAGAAATAACTTTAATCTGACAAAAGTAATAATAAATTAAAATTCTATAAATGTTAACCAATGAAAGTCAGACATTGTTTTTCAACCATGCTTCAACAGAATTATGTAAAAAAATAAACTCATGAAACAGGCATGGACAAAAATGATGGTACCCCTAACTTAATATTTTGTTGCGCAACCTTTTGAGGCAATCACTGCAATCAAACGCTTCCTGTAACTGTCAATGAGACATCTGCACCTCTCAGCAGGTATTTTGGCCCACTCCTCATGAGCAAACTGCTCCAGTTGTGTCCGGTTTGAAGGGTGCCTTTTCCAGACTGCATGTTTCAGCTCCTTCCAAAGATGCTCAATAGGATTGAGGTCAGGGCTCATAGAAGGCCACTTTAGAATAGTCCAATTTTTTCCTCTTAGCCATTCTTGGGTGTTTTTAGCGGTGTGTTTTGGGTCATTGTCCTGTTGCAAGACCCATGACCTGCGACTGAGACCAAGCTTTCTGACACTGGCTAGTACATTTCTCTCTAGAATTCCTTGATAGTCTTGAGATTTCATTGTACCCTGCACAGATTCAAGACACCCTGTGCCAGACGCAGCAAAGCAGCCCCAGAACATAACAGAGCCTCCTCCATGTTTCACAGTAGGGACAGTGTTCTTTTCTTGATATGCTTCATTTTTTCGTCTGTGAACATACAGCTGATGTGCCTTGGCAAAAACTTCGATTTTTGTCTCATCTGTCCACAGGACATTCTCCCAGAAGCTTTGTGGCTTGTCAACATGTAGTTTGGCATATTCCAGTCTTGCTTTTTTATGATTCGTTTTCAACAATGGTGTCCTCCTTGGTCGTCTCCCATGTAGTCCACTTTGGCTCAAACAACGACGGATGGTGCGATCTGACACTGATGTTCCTTGAGCATGAAGTTCACCTTGAATCTCTTTAGAAGTCTTTCTAGGCTCTTTTGTTACCATTCGGATTATCCGTCTCTTAGATTTGTCATCAATTTTCCTCCTGCGGCCACGTCCAGGGAGGTTGGCTACAGTCCCATGGATCTTAAACTTATGAATAATATGTGCAACTGTACTCACAGGAACATCTAGTTGCTTGGAGATGGTCTTATAGCCTTTACCTTTAACATGCTTGTCTATAATTTTCTTTCTGATCTCTTGAGACAGCTCTTTCCTTTGCTTCCTCTGGTCCATGTCGAGTGTGGTACACACCATATCACCAAACAACACAGTGATTACCTGGAGCCATATATATAGGCCCAATGGCTGATTACAAGGTTGTAGACACCTGTGATGCTAATTAGTGGACACACCTTGAATTAACATGTCCCTTTGGTCACATTATGTTCTGTGTTTTCTAGGGGTACCATCATTTTTGTCCATGCCTGTTTCATGAGTTTATTTTTTTACATAATTCTGTTGAAGCATGGTTGAAAAACAATGTCTGACTTTCATTGGTTAACATTTATAGAATTTTAATTTATTATTACTTTTGTCAGATTAAAGTTATTTCTGTGACCATTGTGACTTTTTCTTTCATTGACCAAAGGGTACCAACAATTTTGTCCACGTCTGTATGTGCACCTTAAAGGGGTTGTCTCACCTCCTAATTTCTGCTTGTCCAGGGCGGTGCTTCTTGGTTTGAATGATTGCACATTGAAGCGTCGCTGGGATAATGTGATCCCGCCCCTTGTCTGTGTGCGCGCGCTATCGAGGCTTCACATGGCTTCAACTAGGTGCGATTTCTTCTCTTGTGGCTGTCTTTTCTTCTCTTGAGCAGCTCCCAGGCTACTGCCATTGCTGGGAGCAGCTCAAAACACCATATACGAGGTGGCCGGGATGGGAGTGAGCTAGAGCGGCAAGGAGCATGCCCACTCATCCAATCCCGGCCAGCAAACAGGCCGGCACTTTACTACCCAGACCCCTGACAATGAGCAATCTCTAAGGGACCACAAAATGTCAATTATACAGGAGAGGAGGTAGTATTGCAACATGGACTATATTAGTAAGTTCTTCATTATAGCATTATATTTAACATAAGTAGCATTGTGCTAAGTGAGACAACCCTTTTAAGGATGGAATAAATTATCTCTTCATTTAAAAAAAATCTTTTTCTTTTGAGTGTCGTGATTTTACAGAATCTGACTGAAAGTGGGTTCCGCCACATCACTGAGCGCCATACTACAAACCCAAATGGAGTGCCAGCTATTATTTTGAAATAGGTTGGTTGCTAGGTTGATGGCTACAGCCCTTTTAAATGGTGGTGTCAGGCACAACACCCCAAGCTACCAGCCTGTCTTATATTACCACAGATTTTTAGCTTGAGGCTAAACTGGGCAGAAATAGAGGAGGAGACTCTCTATTGTTTTTAGTGCATGGGGAATGGTGTGCTTTAGGTAGGGAAAAGTCTAAAAAAAATACTTAATTCATTAATAAAGTATATTAGAAAAACTTTTATTAGGGCATTAGGGAAATCTTGTTAAAATTTTAGTTACTCTGTACACATTTATCAATGGTTGGCAGCTGCATCTGTATACACACTTACACAGGGAATGAATCAATCACTGATAACGCTTCCCCCCGTACAACTGGAGTCAGAAATAGCAGAGATGTAAATGCATGCATTACGGGTTTTACTGAATCCTTTTCCAGAAAACTACATATGAATCTGTTCAGCTTCTTCTGCTCTATCACATCCTGTCTGCAGATTGCACTGCATCATGTGGTGACAGGTTCTCTTTGCACAAGTGTCTATGTTATCCATGGAAGTTTAGTACATCTTATACAAATAACTATAAGCACACTATTTTTTTTCTGACAATTCTGTAAGGCAATGCTCTTATTTATCTATTTTGCATTTTCTTCGGCCTTCACAGTCATGTAATGAAGCTGCATTTTAATTTCTCATTATTTAATTTGTTTACAGTATTTTCCTGCATCCATATTGATAGAATTATTTTGGGACTGGTTAAATCAGTTAGTATGACCTGAGATAAACGGTAGCAATTGTTTCATTACCCTTGAGGAAGCCGGACAGCGCCGGCGATACGCGTTGGGCGTCACTCATCTATTCAGCTCCACTGCACCAGCTGCTTATATAGGTTTTGGCTCTTGCTATTTGACCATATTGTGGTCTGCTTTTATTTATTAGTAGCCTTACCTTATCTGACATTTTCTTCATGTTACTTATAGGGGCATATTTTGTATAGCTGGGTTATATTGCATGTCTTTATCAAGCGGACGTTCAGTGGATTCTGTATGTGTCGGTGATACCAATCTTTACACCGACACACTGTTCATATTAGTAAAAAGGATAGACGGCTCTACCACTTAGGCAAATGCTAGAGGTGCAGAAACTGCTTTGTCTGACTCACCCAGTCAGGAGTATATAGTTGCAGAATTGTTAAAGATAAGCAGGCACACTCAATTTGGGTACAAGTAAATAATTTATTAGTAGGTAAATAGTAGGTAGTTGTTTTAAAATATGCTTGAGGGTATGGTTGTTTGATGTGATAGTGGGGACCACCTACTTGATAGTGAGTATTTTGTATATAAAGGAATAGTAAGTATTTTGTATATAAACAAGAAGTATCAAAAAGGGAATATGAGTATGTGCTAGATTGTCAAGTAGCAGGAGCAAGTAAAAATCAAGTAAAAAATCAGGTAAAAATCCGGGATAAAATACAGTCTGTAAAGGCTTTCAAAAATGTATGCAGTCTGTAAAAACTTTCAAAGAAATAATTCCATATACAAGTGGCCACTATTTAGCAGAAAAACATCAATAAAATAGATAGATGGAATTGATGAAGGTATTTTCAATGATGAGACGGTCCTTTGTGGAGGAAAAAACAATTCTGAGCAGAGAGTGATTTATGCCTAATCCAGGATAGGTATTGTGATGTTACAATATATTTCACATGGAGTAGTAGGCATAAATATAACTTTGTAATCTTATAGGCAGTCTGGTAAATTGTAAGATTTATGTGCCAAGCTGTGGAGTGAAGCGGAGCTCTGTGCCTGAGTGCGGCGTCCCGCACTGTCTCTGGCTTCAGAGTTCACTTACCCCTCCCAGCGCTCGTTGTATTGCGTCCTCCGGCAGTGGTCAGGAGTTCCTGGAAAGCTGTGGAGGCGATGGCGTCCCTCGTGTTGCCTAGGACGCTGGGGGCGTGGTTCGCGCGTCTGGATGAGTGACGTCAGCGGTCTTGTGATCGCGATCCTATTCAGAGTGTGTTCTCCGTGCCTGCTTTGTTTCAGGGTTGATACAATAATCCTCGGCTGCTTAAACGCGTTTCGGGACGCAGTCCCTTCATCAGTAAGATTGTATACAATTTTTAATGTGTGCGTTTGTTGGTGTGTCTAATAAACTTCAGATATATTTTAATACATGGCTATTGTTGGATGTGCATGTATAGGGTGGTTCTTGTGACTCTCCCTTGGGTCAGGCTTGTTTTGTACCATTGTTTAACCACCCTCTTGCACTCTTTAGATTACTTTTATTTATTGGTGTGCCCCCTCCTTTCACATTTACTTCAGTAATTGTTTCGTGGACGCATAATATTAAGGCACGGAACTGGGTCATTTGGAATTTATGATTAAGAATGATGAGGATAACATTTTAGCTTATGCTCTGACTGCTACAGCCACTATTCCCTGCAAAATGTTCGAAGTGCACCTTGTCTTCAGTGTTTGTCCACATTTTCACCAATCAATGGTCTGGTCAATGCTATACACTATGTGAATGCAGTACGGCCTGCTCTTGAGAACTTTGTAAACTACATATTCTATATAAAGTGCTTACTTTTGACCCTCTGTGTTTCATTGCAAGTATAGAAAATGTATGGAATTTTGAAATATATTTAGTGCCTATACTTTTATCCTGCTAATACAACAGTGTGAACATAACCAAAGGGTTTAATCTATAATAGAAAGTGGCAGCATAAATTTACTTGCTAAGGATTTGAAATCTGCACTTCATGTCTATTTATGCATTTATGCACGGATTCTGTATGCCTTTTTAAATCAGTGTATGGATGGAATTTGCTACTGTGAAATGCTGCAGATTTTTTTTGCCCACAATTCCACGGAAGACAATCCTTGGTAGATACACCTTGTGTGGACATCCTCAAAATGCCCCTCAATTCGACTTGGGAAATAATCTCTAGAGCAATATAGTTAGTTTGTTGATGCACATCTATCTGTCTGATTCCTAGCTGCATATTAGAACCCAGGTTGTATATTATTTCATGATTTGGTGCAATAAGGAGACTTTTATTTATCCATCATAGTCTTGCATATTATAAAAGAGCGCCATACACATTAGACTACTGTTGGCAGGTGCAGTGGCTTTTCTCATCTTTCCCCTTTGAAGACACACAGTCGCTTGGCCAAGTTGCATGACACATTCCTTTTGATCTCTGGCCTAGTTATTTTGCCAAGTTGTCCTCTACTGGCTTTCATTCCTTCACAATATGTCATCCTTGAATGTTGCCCATTTGCATAATTATGTGTTTAGCACTGCTTCTAGATTAGATGTATCAATTGTTTTCTATATACATACTATACTATATAAATCTATGCTATTACTGGGGAACAGTGGACCAGATTTACTAATATATCTGTGGCTAAAATCTGTAAAAAAAAATTAAAATAAAAAATCGGGCAATTTGGCACAATTGGGGTTTTGACACTTTTTCCGACTTGCTTGACAAGGAGTGGGGCTTAGGGAGTGACTTTATAGGAAAGGGACGTGGTCTAAGATGCAGCACTTTGCGTAAAATTTTTGCCATCATTCTAGCATAAAGTTCTGCCTCAAAGTGATCTAACCAATAGTTGGTATGGCGCTAGACAAAAGTGTCTATCCCTGCATCAGATTTATCTTACAAACTGGGTCCCTGTGATAAGTCTGGTGCAGTTTACGCCATCTATAGGATTAGTAAATCTAGGCCTATGTAGGTATTAATAATCTACTGGTTTTTGTGTAATACGAGATTAGTTTTTTTTATGCCACATCTTCTAGTATCTTTATATGCTTATGTAATATCTGCGTTGTATAGAATTGTGTTGAATTACAAGTTTGCATTATATTGCATTATAGCGTGTCTTGGAGTTTTTTGTACCTTCTTCTGCTAAATTTCAAGTTCAGCTGCAAATATAAATGAACCGTCGTACTATGTGGTGCAGCATAAACAAATAATTCACATTGAAGCAATGCAGTGTGAATGGTAGTAATATCATGAAACTGGAGTTAAAAGACCACATTCAGCTCATTCTTGACATTAATATAGGCCGCTCCTAGTTTTTTAATTTATCGCGTAGGCAAAATGTGTCCTATTTATTAATTATAACTTGCTTACATGAGAATGTTATCATCTTGTCAAAGCATGCCGATGAACTGATGCGGTCTAAAGTCACACACTGTTCCTGAAAGAATAACTATAACCTGTATAATGAGGACAATCTTCTGTAAATCCTAAATATACTTATGCCAAGTAACAATTAAATGCCCAATTTCACCATACTTGTGGATGTCTATGGTGGTACAACTCTAAATCACTCCACTTTTTTTTTTACGGCCATCATTAGCTCATTTGTTCTGAATATTACTTGCAGGTTTCAGGTCAGTTTCCATTTCCCATGTTTAAACAAGGCAGATGTATTGCAGAAATTTCTAATTCTGTAGAAATTTTCCATGCATCTGAATTCTGTTGTATCTGCATCGATGTGCATCAATTTCTGAAAGCTATAACAGAAATGTTTGCATCCAATTGGCCATGTGTGGATTAACCATAAACAGGCAGGATTGAGTCTCTTGAATATGATAGCAAAATAAATGATTTTTTCATTTCTTATCTTAAGAAAAGTAGAAAAATGTAAATTCTTACTGTGTAGCATTTTCGTATGGATTCTCATGGGACGAGTAGATAGGAGAGTAAAAGAATACCAGCCCACTCTGTGCATGTTCTGACACATGGGTATTAATCAACTTTAGAATTTCCAGTTCATTCCCAGTTCCCCATTGTTAAGTAGTATTTTCTGAATTCTATCAGCTGTCTTCTTTCTCTGGTCACAGAGGACAGGTTTCTATTGTATAATTAATATCCACAGTTGTCTAACTGAGGTGCTGGGACCACTGAGACTGGAGATCTCTAACATGCCTAGAATACTTATTTGTGCAGTTAAAGTTAGAACGTCTTCCCAAGATCTGTCACATAGGATTACGTTTTATTTGAGTGCTGTTATAAATTCTCCAGAGGTAGCACTTCATCCATGTGTGTCTTTATGTAATGGGATTGTGATTGCTAACTAGGTACAGACAGGAAAATGTATTGAATAAGTGCTCCTAGTGGTTCTTTGCCTTGAGCAAATCATGTCTAAAATGAAATTACTTGACCCATTCTTTATAGAAATTGCGCTATTTTCTTTATTTTCTGCTCATGTGTCGTTACCCATTTGTAGATAAAGAATACAGATAGTGTAATGTCATAAATCACAGAAAAATACTAGTCTCTGTTAAGCTGATTTATCGTAATCCTTTTCTACTTAGAACAATGGAAAGGGTAAATATAAAACAACTAAATTAAATTCTAAGGACGCTGACCTTCTTAGATTAAACCTGTTATAGCTGCTCCATGTGGCCTTTGGTTTATCTCGTATTTCTTCCCATTTCCTTCCTCCCTAATTTATATGTATTTTTTACAATGACTTTTTTGTTGCTTTGCCGCCTTCCATATGTTTAATATGTTTGAATTACTGATTGATTATGTCAGATAAGCGGCGGAGTACATCTTCCTTGAATAGTTAACAGTAGACTTGGTGCCAAATTACAATTTCCATGTAATCTCCCTTGTGTTCTATTCAAGTATGCTTAATTGTTCCCTAATAGTTATGTACGGAATATAAAATAGAGTTATAGGGTTATAAGGAAAATCCAAAATGTCATACATTTATTTATATTATAGTTGATCTGTGCAGTCTTCTTTGAGTTTATGTACTGTGTTGCAAACCAATTTCTTTTCCTGGGCAACTTCATGGACAGCCATCCTTTTTTATAGACAAATTGGAAAATCATCATGAATGATAAAGATTAAAGGGGTTGTCCACTTTCTGGTTAATGTTGACCAATGTGTTTGTTAGATGATTATATGGCACTTACTAATATAACTTTTGTTAAAATTGTGCATTATGTTCTATATTTTTTGAGGAATGCCCCCCTGCTTACAAAGTTTTTTGTGCTGTACACGCAGAGGTCCTGTCCATAAGATGGCCGCTGATGGAGGGTCGTGTGACCAGACAAATCACCTACATGTGATGCCTCCTCCATTCAAACACACTGCACTGCACTCAACTCGCAACAGAACAAGTAGTATGTACAGTGTATTTGGATGGAGAAGGCATCACATGGAGATGATTTGCCTGGTCACATGACCTTCCATCATCAGCCATCTTATGGACAGGCAGTCTGTGTAGACAGCACAAAATACTTTGTAAACAAGGGGAGATACCTCAAGGAATATAGAAAATGGTGCAGAATTTTAACAAAGGCTATATTAGCATGTGCCATATAATCATCTCACAAGCACATTGGTCAACAATAACCAGAAAGTGGACAACCCCTTTAAGGGCTCATGCACACGAACGTCGGCATCCGATCCATATTTCTTGCGGTTTGGATGCAGACCCATCCACTTCAATGGGGCCACAAAAATGCAGACAGCACACCATGTACTGTCCTCATCTGTATGTTCGTTCTGTTGCATCTGCAAAAATATAGAACATGTCCTATTCTTGTCCGCATTACAGACAAGGATAGGACTGTTTTATTATGGGCTGGCTGTTTTGGTTGTGTGCATGAGCCCTAAGAGTAATGCTTGTCTATAGCTCAGTATACTGATAAGACCTCATTACTGGTATTAACCGGAAACTGTAAAATAAAAATAAATACTTCCAAAATAAAAATACCACCAAAACTTATGCAGGTTTCAGCATAAGTATGACCATCCTCAAAAAAACTACAGACACAGGAAAAAAGTCACCTATTTTTATGGACTTTTTAGCCTGCTGTACTTTTTCTCCCCTCAAGCATAACTGAAACGTGATGGAACTCACAAAAACTGAGCACAACTGATGGTCTAAATTATTGTTGAGCGAAGCATCCCAAGCGGAATTTGGTCAGAAGTTAGGAAAACTTAGATTCTAAACAAATCTGAATTTCCTGCTGCTTCGTGGTAACGAATCAGTTTTTCTAAAATGGCGGCTGCACATGTTAAAAAAGTAAAACATCTTAAAAAAGTGAAAGTTAAAAAGCGTGGAGAAGACAAGCCCAGGAACGCACGATCACCCATAATGCCGTGCAGCCATCCAATCTGCAGATAGCCATCCCCTGTGATGTCACAGCCCTATAAAACCCTTATCCCACGTGGTCTCCACCATTGTCCTGTGAGCTGAGCATAGGGAGAGACATGGCAAGTGCTCATACGGTAAGGACAGTGTTGCTGAAAATTATTTATAGAATAATATTGGAGAGGGAAAGTGCAGAAGAACGACAGAGAGAGTGCAGTGAGACTTACTGTGCATCAGTTTTATTTATTTATTTGTACATTTACTTATTCCTACATCAGCCGTAAACTAAGATATGTAATTCAATACCAAAGCCTTTAATATTCCAGTGCCAGCATGCCAACCAATACCATCCATTCTCCACCCCTTAGGGGGCCAGGTCTTAATGATGACCATCCTTATCTTATGCTGGATTTACTTCTTCCAAATCATCCTTTAAAGTCTCCATGTCCTAGAAAAAGTCAGCAAGATGCAGAGAGAGGAGGAGCTGGATGTTCCTGATGACATATTCTCATCGATATTAGATGATGTGGAAGAGGGGGAAAAGCAAATGGCAGAAGAAGGGCTCCCACTTGTAGAACTGGAGAGCTGCTCTGGGGTTGCCAGAACAGCAATAATTTGCATATTGTTCCCCCACATAACCAGCCAAGCCGCATAGCAGCAACAGCCACTGTTTAAAGGTGCTGCATGGCCATTAACATTGAAGACCGACTATACAGTGCAGTCTTCATTATTAATTTAAAGGCAGCTGTGGGCTAATTGGCCGTGTGGTTCTTCACCGCAGTGTTGCCGCAACTCCGAAGTTGCCGAATCCAATTTTTCTAAACTTTGTTAATCTCTAATTTGTTTCCTAGGGGAAGGATATTCCCAATAAGACCAGAGCAATTCTCTTCTAAGCTCTTTTACATCCTTGTTGCATGGTTGCGTCCTATGCCAGTCTAAGGGTACTTTCACACTGGCGTTGTTGGATTCTGGCAGGCAGTTCCATCGCCGCAATCTGTATGCAAACAAATACCATTTGTAGACGGATCCAGATGGGGATCCATCTCACAAATGCATTGCAATAGCGGATCCGTCTTTCCAGTTGTCTCTCCGCAGACAGCAAAACCGGATCCGTTTTTCCAGAACACTTGGGGCCAGATCCGGCATTAATGCATTTCAATGGAAAATAATTTTTTCTCCGTTCAAAAACCGTACAGTGACTGAACTGAAGACATCCTGATGCATACTGAACGGATTGCTCTCCATTCAGAATGCATTAGGATAAAACGTATCAGTTTTTTTTCCGGTATTGAGCCCCTATCACGGAACTCAATACCGGAAAAGTTTAACGCAAGTGTGAAAGTACCCTAATTTACATCACCCTTTAGCAGGTGTATGTGCCATACAGCTCACGAGAACTGCACCAAAAGGTATAACCTTAAAACTCCCAGATTCTAGGAAGAGTGTCCAGCATTAGAAGCCTCCTTTTTTCTACTCAACCCAGCATGAATCACTTCCAAGTTAACATAATTTTTGGTATTTTGACACTAAAAATGAAAAAAGCTAATGCATTGGAAACAAAAGTTGTAATGCACTTTTCAGTTTTTTTGTCACCAGCACAGAAATATTCTACCATGTCTTGTCATAGCAATGCAACAGCCAAGTGACTACAACAGTCAATCACGGTCTGCAGCAGTGATGCCACTTTGGACAACATGTCATAGATGTGGCAAGGACAGCTGTGGTCACAAGTCCATTGACAATATGTCAACAAGTTGTCATGGGGCACATCAGTACTAACAGCATGGGTATAGCATGGCATTGATACAGTCACCATGAATATATGAATAATAAAACCTTGCCAGTCTTTGCTTTCTTGTCATATGATGGCAGCATGACTTTGCTATGCAAACTTCAGAACTTTGAAGACCAGAAATATTTTATTCACTTGCATATGGCTAACTCTAATGTGAGAAGTGAAATAAAGATGCTTTTCCCTGCCCAACGTTTCTTTGGCAAACCATACCTGACACAGCTGAGTTGTGATTGTGTGGGCTGATAACTTGCCAATTCAGCAATCAACAGCAACTTATTATACCATGTGGCTTGCCCCCCGGTTGCCGCATCCTGCTGATTCTGTAATCAGCCCCTAACATTCTTATCACATACAGATTCCAACAACTATCATCATTCAGACTCCAGTTCCAGGTGTATGACTGCCAAAATGTGCTACTTTTAGTAACTGCATCATTGTCACTTTAATGTGCAGCGAGCCCCGGAGGAGCTGGTGAGTAGGATAGGAGTGGTAGCGGCCCTGATGAAAAGTTGTGTCATGATGTACTCCCTCAGACCATTGCTCCCTGGGGCTTGGTGCAGTGGAAATGTAGTATTGAAGAATGATACCAGAATTAAACGTATAACAAAGTCTTTTTACTAAGTGCAATGTAGAACTTCAAATACATTCAGACTTTAAGTGCAAATCTTCTCTGACACCAGCAAGGACTATGGAGGCAGGTTGGACGGTGGCAATTTAGCACTTAGTTGCTACTGGCCTAGTAACGTTCTGGGTGGTGGGTGTCTTGGCTGTAATACCTCACCTTGAAGCAGTGTCTTTGATGCTGGTTATAGCAGTTAACTGTGCCGTCTAGCGTCTCAAGACTTTACTTGAGGCACATTTGAGTAGTTCTCTCTGGAGAATTTCCAGCAGGAGCTGTGCAATGTGCTTCCTCTCCTCACACTGTCAAGATAGGAAGAAGCCCCTTCAGGAAGCAAGAGCAGCCCACTCCTACCAAGAGGGTAGGAACAGTGTGGATAGCCCTGTTCCTTGTTATCCCTTTGCCATCCATTTCTTGCTGGTAACTATGTCCAGAAGCATAAAATAAAATACACAATAATATAATACAGTAACTATGTACAATTGTAGTAACCCCAGGTCTGTAGTACTACAAATGCACTCCCACTTACTCTGGGTACTCTATGATGTACTAGGAACTGGCTCAGGTTCACACCTTCGAGTTTTGGCTTGAAGCTCACGTCATCAGTAGCCTTTGACAGCCAATCTCAACTTCCTTCATATCAAATGTCATCAATCATCGAAATTCCATGAAGGAGCACAATGTATAGCATTTCTCAGCATTACAGCATACTCAATAGATTGTATAGACATTGCTAGAACACTTCAAAGGAAGCAGAGACAGATACAGAGATATATTTGTTTAATTTTGCCATCTGATGCCTGAGATCAGCCGCTCCAATACAATATTGCCAGTGGTTTAATTTAAAGAACAAGTGAAACTTCAGCATCTCCTTCACATGCAATGCATTCTCAGCAGTCACCGAGAAACTATGATATCTCCAAAAGTTGTCTAATAAACATGATCAAGGTTTTTTACTTAAATTAAAAAATATACCGTAAATGTTAATACTAAGGTAGGAAAAGATACAGATTGATAGTGGTTGTCCTATGTAGACAACCCGTCTCCATATGCACCATAAGGGAATATGAACATCAAGAGGGAAGGGGGGGTCCTCCACTAAGGCTCCCATTCTGGCATACTCAAGACATCCTTGTATTATATGGAAGGTCATGTACAGTATCCGCACGGGCACTATGTAATACTACATTTCCTGGCATGACTTCCCCCCGGGTGCCCGGTGTACTTGATTGACTGATTTTGTTGATGATTTTATAAGACATTTTGTATGACTCAAACTCACCGTAACTATTACCACCAATAGTCAATTAACATTCACTTTCAGTGAGCCTACAGTATACAGCAATTCCATAATTCAGGATTTACACATCACACAAACCCTCTCTTTATAGTTTTTCTTTTCTTTGTGCGTTTCTTAGCCCAATAACCACATGCAAAGCCGTCTAACTTGCTTAGAATTTTTTTGAGGTTTTTGAAGGCTTTTTTTTGTGGACTGAATCATGACCAGTTGATTTTCAATGTTCCTGTGCAAATGAGTAATTTTTTCACGCATCATCTCTAAGTCCAGGAAAAATCGCAGCATGTTCTATATTGTGTGTTTTTCACACAGCTCTGGCTCCATGGAAGTGAATGGGGCTTGCGTGAAAAACGGAAGGCATCGGGATGCAATGCGTTTTCACTGATGGTTGTTAGGAGATTTAGATTATTCTTCAGTTTTTGTTCACGCGCATAAAAAAGCATGCACACTGAACGCAATTGCAGAAAAAGCTGATTGAACTTGCATGCAAAACCAGACCTCTTCACACGAGCAATTTCAGAATGTTTCATGGTCTGTTCAATGTAAGGCCTCATGCACACGACCGTATGTATTTTGCGGTCCACAAAAGATGGATCCGCCAAAAATATGGATGACGTCTGTGTGCATTCCGTATTTTGCTGAACAGAACAGCTGGCCCCTAATAAAACAGTACTATCCTTGTCCGTAATGTGGACAATAATAAGACATTTGCGGAATGGAAATCTGGACATACGGAAAAGGAATGCACACGGAGTAACTTCTGAAATGAAATGAATGATTCCGTATACGGTCCGCAAAAAACTGAACGGACACGGAAAGAAAATACGTTCATGTGCATGAGGCCTAAAACTGATGGTTTTGCTGCAAGTTGAGTCGGTTTTGTCTGCAAGTCTGTTCAGTTTTTCAGTTTTTTCCATCAGGATCGCATTTGTTTTTCACACGTTTGAAGAAAGCTCTCCTAGCAACCATCAATAAAAAATGGACTGCATCCGGATGCCATGTGTGTGCTGTCAGTTTTGGATTGACTTGCATGTACTAGTCCTGCATAAAAAAAAATGAATGAAGATACAATATGCTGTGATTTTTCCTGACAGACAGATGGTCAGTGGAAAACAATGCTCACGTGTAAATACCAATTGAAATGAAGGGCCATTGAAAAAACGGATCTCATCGGGATGGAAATCTCGCTCTTGTGAAGTAAGGCTTAGGCTTGGCTAGTGTTTGATCAGTAATTTCCATTATTGATTGTGTGAAAAAACCAGAGAAGAGGTATAATGGAAAGATTTGAACGTGTTCTGTGGTTTTGACCCGCACTGGTTTTGGCTCTCAATCACTGATGGAAATCAAACACTGGAAGGGGGTAATTTACAAAGACTGTCTTTTTTGCCAGTCTTTTCTTCTTCCTGCGCAGGCGGAAAAATCACCTTATTTATGAGGAGGCTTAGGCCTCATCCTAAATTAGGTTCACCGCCGGCAGTCTGCAGTAAAAAGTACTTTAGCCCCTAACTGGAGTAGTTGTTACTCCTCTTTTTTGACAGTTTTTAGGTGTAAAAGATTGTAAATATGTCGGGGAAAGAAGTCCCGGCCCCTGCCAGGCCTCCGTTTCTCCCAAGTAGTAAGAGATTGGCGAGGATGGCGCAAAAAATTGTCTTGGTCTTGCGATTATTTTTATGCTGAAACCTGGATTAGAAATATTCATAAATGACCCCACTGCGTAAAAGTGACCTCACTGATCCTCTTCTGTTTTAGGTTAGTCATAGAAAAATGATGGCCTGTGTGTTCACCCTTTGGATTGGTGTTTTCTATGCTCACGCTTGTAATAGGATTATTTAATTGCATTGCAGTGTATGCAGTTCCCTAATATTCCCCAAAAATTAAATTGGATGCGGGAGTGTAAATGAAAAGGATTTGTGCTACATTACAGCAGCTCAACTGGTTGTCGCATAAGAAAATGACTAATGTGTTTTGCCAATGTCCCTTCCAGCTATTCCATTTGTCACTTAATTGAACTCATTGGGCTTTTTTCTGCATAGACTAAGTGCTGATTTCTGCAAGGGAGCCAGGAAAAGCCCATGTTGTCACATCTCCTGCAGCTGACACGCCAGGCAGCATCCTTCTGATTTTTGATGCAGTGGGTGGCTTCTTAGCTGACAGTTTTGTAATGGAGCAGCTGCAGAACTATGTGAAAATCATTGTATTTTTATTCTGGCCTCAGGACTACAAATACTGTATCCCCTGCATGAGTTACTCAAGTGTATTTCGATTTAGCTATTGCAATATTCATTACATTGATATGTGCATTTATCTTGCTTGTCTGCGTAATCTTGGATGCTGGGCGTTTGCTTGCACCGTCTTTCTTATAATACATTATTAATATAATTTATAATAAATAATAAAGTGCTTACAAGCTATCAGACAGCAGATACCCGCAGACAAGGAGTGTAAAATATGGATTGTTAGACAAACATGGCTAGTTCACCATGCTTATCTGATATTTATATATGCATAGAGACAGCAGAGTGAAGAAATTAAAAGTCAATGTAATATCATGAAGTATTTACTTACACACAGAGAGTACGCAAATGTCACCAGGAGTCAGGGGTAATATCTGAGCTCAGCAGATGTATGTACAGTAAAGATCCCAAATACTATATAAATGCACGCTGAACCTAGCCAGTCTACAAAGATGTGAAATCCATGGAAACCATACAGGCCTCGTTCACATTTCCGTGTCCAATTTATGTCTGTAAAAAAATCAGTACATGTTTTTTGCCCTCCGTGTGTCATCCGTATTTCACAGACAGTGCTCAGCTGAAAGTTAATTTCCAGAGCATCTCCTAATAGTGGTCAGTGAAAGACAGACCCAACACGGACTCACCACAGATGCCATCTGTTTTCTATCTGTGTTTTTTCATGGACCCATAGACTATAATGGATGTGTTTGGTACACATCATGGACGTGATTCTTTCGCTGAGTCACGGTCAGCAAAAAAATACTTATATGTGAAGAGACACCTTAAAATCAATAGGTATGTGCTGTCTGTGGAAAATATATACAGCACACATCAGTGAAAAACAGAAATGTGAACAAGGCCACACATATTGTCAAGTATGTACCGATCAAGAATGTAACGTGGGCATGACTTCAAGGGGTTAATCTATATCCACTCACTCAATCTCGCACTCACCTTCCAGGTCAGGCTGAAAATTGAGCATAAATCACACCCCAAAAACAGAACAGAAAAAAAGGGCCAATAGTTAAGAAGTTCAGAACATTTTAATAAAAATTGTGCAGAAACTTTGCTGTCATTTTATATAATGTCCTTCACAGATTCCCACCCAATTGAGTAACTACGGTCGGAAAGCACAACTAATTACCATGTAAATAGTTGCTAACATTCAGACGTACACTTTCACCTATGTGAGTGTGACCTTACTAGTCTGGTAATTGTGCAGCTGTCACATGCTTCACACAAACCACAGGGTTTAGAAGGTCATATACAGATACGGTATTACCATGCCAGGATTACTATAGACCAGTGGTGGTGAACCTTTTAGAGACTGAGTGCCAAACCACAACCCAAAACCCCCTTATTTATTGCAAAATGCCAACACAGCAATTTAAAGGGGTTGTCCGGGTTCAGAGCTAAACCCGGACATACCCATAAATACACCCAGGTAGCCCCCCTGACTTGAGCTTCGGAACAGTTCATGCTCCGATGCTCTCCCTCGCCCTGCGCAGTGTGTTCGGTGACGTCACCAGCTCTGATGCCCTAGCCATTTTACAGGCTAGGGCAGCGCTAAAGCCAGCCCATCAGTGCCGGTGACATTACCGGGCTTACTGCTGGGCGGACGCCTACGCCTGGCAGCCCTATGGAGAGCCCGGTTCATCACCGGAACTCCAGAAAATGCCTTTTCCCTGCCCGATTGAGTGCAGGGCAAAGGAGAGCATCGGAGCATGAACTGCTCCGATGCTCAAGTCAGGGGGGCTGCCTTGGTGAAAATGAATGTAATTAGGACCTGACCTGGGTAAGGTAATTTTACTAGTTTATTTACAAATGCCTATCCAGGCAATAGAACCTGTCTTGACCTAGGTATAAATTAATACTTCACTTTTATTTGAATACAAGTAAAATCTAAATGCTAAGTGTGTGCGATGTGCACTCTTTAATTGAACTTAAACAGAACCAAAAAATTAAGGGGTGTTAAAAACACAGTGCACCACTTCACTGATAGGTGTATTGCTTTGACAATTAGGCAGGGTGGAGAGATGTTCACTGTCTCTCACCCTTACCACTGTAAGGGCAGAACACTACCATACCACCATACGCGGTGACTCTGCCAGCTGAGAATGGTTGTGATAACAGCCATATAGAGTGGTGGGAGAAATGGAAATATCAACCCACTATGTGAATGGCGCATAAAGTGTCTCAGTTGATCTCAGACTGGGATTAGTGGCAACTAACACCGCAACACGGACTCGGTGCACAGTAGCCAAAACCACAACTAACTTGATTGCTAAACCAAACCAAGCAACGTCGGCCAGCCTGACTGCTAGTTGCTAGTTAGCAGTGGAGTGGTGCACAGCGATTAAAAACTAACACTGCCCCCCGACATGTTTCACCAGTATTCTGGCTTCTTCAGGGGTTAATGGGTACACCTTAGAGACTTTTTCCAGGGAGCGGGTGCCCACAAAGAGGGCTCTGAGTGCTGCCTCTAGCACCCGTGCCATAGGTTCGCCACCACTGCTATAGACAAACTGGCAAGATTACAAAAACAAGGATGCGTGCTAATGGGGAACTATTTTGAGATTAGTGGGATTTCAATGGTTTTTTGTGGATGTTATATATCTTTTGATTCATGTTATCTTGGTTGCATATTGGAAAACAAGACATAAAAAATCACCTATATGCAACGGATGAGGCAAAATCCATGAGAAATCTGATTTTGCAGCAAATTCATTGCGGATTTTGCCATAGAAATCCAAGATTTCATGGATCTCATGGAGATTCTCCTCTGTGTGGCTATAATTTTAAAGGATATTCCCGTTTAAGGCCTCGTTCACATTTCCTTTTTTCACTGACTTGTGCTGTCCGCATTTTCTGCCTGTATTTTTTGCAACATACCTTATGTGCTGTATAATTGTTCTGTATGCATAAAATTCAGGCTGGCTCTACTAAGATTTCCATTAGATAACTTTTGGGCTAACCCTCCAATTTTGGCGGGATTGGTTGAGAATCCAAGACTAAGGCTAGGACAGCAAGTCGCAGAAAAATCAAGTGACACAAAAATATGTGTGACTTGTTATTATTAAACTATTTTAGAGCTAAGTGGCATTGAAAACAAAGCCAAGTCGCGAGAATGTCACAGACGAGTCACGTATCGCGTGCGCCTTATATTGAAGTCAGTGGAGTAAATATTGCGTTCGTCACATTGAGGCACCATAGACATAAATTACATGAAATGATGCGTGACACAAGTCACCCTGTAGCCCTAGTCTAAATCACAAATTTGGCCGTCAATAGTGTAATATTGTCACGGCTGGGGGTGGGGGAAACCCTCAGCCTTGCGGTACCTGTAGATGTTTGGTCGCTGCTTGGCCAGGACCACAGGATCAGGGAGCAGGTCACCTCCTAAAGCCTCCCTAATCTGACCCTAACTCCTAGCGGCATGAGCCGACCTTAAAGGTAGGTAGGTTCATGCTCTGGAACCTCGGGTCCCCACTAACCCTCCGCAGGTCCCTAAGCTAGGAGCTGGGTAGACTACCTGTTCCTCCTGGACATAGAGGAACAGAAGCCTAGAATGGCCAAGCTGTAAATAAGGGGAAACCAATACAACTTATGGCAGTGGCAGGTACGTGGAAACTAAAACCTCACCTACCTGCCACAGACACACAGCCTGGAACCCATGTGCAAGTGCTGCTATCCACAACCAACACAAATGACAACAGCACACACCATACATCACACGGGAAACCAGGAAACCATAAGGTGCAATAAACAAGCAACCACATACACATAAACATCACATCAGACAAGGTAACATTTTATGACCAGAAGGGTGGCCCCCACTGGCAGTTGGTAAATAACCAGGAGGATGTCTCCAGCAAGCATGGCTGAAGCACCCTCTCTGACTACTGCCTTCCACTGAGGCTTTATAGGGCCAAGAAGCCACACCCAACAGTCAGACACACCCAGTGTACACACACACTAGGAAGGAAGTTAACCCTTCCAACACCAGGGAAGGGAAAACACCAACTCAAAGGGGAAGTGCACACAATAACCCCCGTGCACACCAGACAAGGGAAGTGCACACAAACACACGTTGCCAAGGGAAACCGCACGCATGCCTGTTGTCCGCGGCAACCGCACTTGAGGCAAACCACTAAGTGCCCCCAGCGGCGTTTGACACAACACCAAACCGCGGGCAACTGCATGCGGCTCCCAAGGAGTCACGACCATGACCAAGGGTCGTGACAAATATGTATAGAGGCCTTTAGGCTAGGACTACACTCCACGACTTTGTATGTAATATATGTCTATGGTGTTGCGAAGCGACACGTGACATGTTGCATCTGTGACAGTCTAGACATGCTGGATTTTATGTCGCATATCACATGTCTCGTATGATGTTCACTCCACTGACTACAGCATGGATAGGCAACATAGAAACATAGAAACATAGAATGTGTCGGCAGATAAGAACCATTTGGCCCATCTAGTCTGCCCAATATATCTGAATCCTATGAATAGTCCCTGGCCCTATCTTATATGAAGGATAGCCTTATGCCTATCCCATGCATGCTTAAACTCCTTCACTGTATTTGCAGCTACCACTTCTGCAGGAAGGCTATTCCATGCATCCACTACTCTCTCAGTAAAGTAATACTTCCTGATATTACTTTTAAACCTTTGCCCCTCTAATTTAAAACTGTGTCCTCTTGTGGTAGTTTTTCTTCTTTTAAATATGCTCTCCTCCTTTACCGAGTTGATTCCCTTTATGTATTTAAAAGTTTCTATCATATCCCCTCTGTCTCTTCTTTCTTCCAAGCTATACATATTAAGGTCTTTTAACCTTTCCTGGTAAGTTTTATCCTGCAATCCATGTACTAGTTTAGTAGCTCTTCTCTGAACTCTCTCTAGAGTATCTATATCCTTCTGGAGATATGGCCTCCAGTACTGCGCACAATACTCCAAGTGAGGTCTCACCAGTGTTCTGTACAGCGGCATAAGCACTTCACTCTTTCTACTGCTTATACCTCTCCCTATACATCCAAGCATTCTGCTGGCATTCCGTGCTGCTCTATTACATTGTCTTCCCACCTTTAAGTCTTCTGAAATAATTACTCCTAAATCCCTTTCCTCAGATACTGAGGTCAGGACTGTGTCAAATATTCTATATTCTGCCCTTGGGTTTTTACGCCCCAGGTGCATTATCTTGCACTTATCCACCTTAAATTTCAGTTGCCAGAGTTCTGACCATTCTTCTAGTTTTCCTAAATCCTTTTCCATTTGGCGTTTCCCTCCAGGAACATCAACCCTGTTACATATCTTTGTGTCATCAGCAAAAAGACAAACCTTACCATGGAGGCCTTTTGCAATATCACTTATGAAGATATTAAACAAAATTGGTCCCAGTACAGATCCCTGTGGAATCCCACTGGTAACATGACCTTGTTTTGAATGTTCTCCATTGACTACAACCCTCTGTTGTCTGTCACTCAGCCACTGCCTAATCCACTCAACAATATGGGAGTCCATGCTCAATGACTGCAGTTTATTGATAAGTCTTCTATGTGGGACAGTGTCAAAAGCCTTAATAAAATCTAGATATGCGATGTCTACTGCACCTCCACGGTCTATTATTTTAGTCACCCAGTCAAAAAAATCTATAAGATTTGTTTGACATGATCTCCCTGAAGTAAACCCATGTTGTTTTTCATCTTGCAATCCATGGGATTTTAGATGTTCCACAATCCTATCCTTTAATAGGGTTTCCATTAATTTGCCTACTATTGATGTCAGACTCACTGGTCTATAGTTGCTCGATTCCTCCCTACTACCTTTCTTGTGAATGGGCACGACATTTGCCAATTTCCAATCTTCCGGGACGACTCCTGTTACTAATGATTGGTTAAATAAATCTGTTAAAGGTTTTGCCAGCTCACCACTAAGCTCTTTTAATAATTTTGGGTGTATCTCATCAGGCCCCTGTGACTTATTTGTCTTCACTTTAGACAGCAAACTTAGAACATCTTCCTCTGTAAAGACACATGCATCAAACGATTTATTAGTCATCCTTTCTAGTGGAGGTCCTTCTCCTTCTTTTTCTTTTGTAAAAACTGAACTGAAGTATTCATTAAGGCAGTCCGCTAGCCCTTTATTCTCTTCTACATACCTTCCATCCTTTGTTTTTAATTTAGTTATTCCTTGTTTTAATTTCCTTTTTTCATTTATATATCTGAAGAATGTCTTATCCCCTTTTTTCATAGACTGAGCTAGTTTTTCTTCTGCCTGAGCTTTAGAAGTTCTTATAACTTGCTTGGCCTCTTTCTGCCTAATCTTGTAGATTTCCTTATCTTCATTGCTCTGGTTTTTTTTATAATTACAAAATGCTAGCTTTTTATTTTTAATGATTTGGGCCACTTCTGCTGAGTACCACAGTGGTCTCTTCCTTGTTTTGCTTTTACTGACAAGTCTAATGCAATTTTCTGTTGCCTTCAATAATGCACCTTTTAAGTAGTCCCATTTCTCCTGGACTCCATGTAATCCGTTCCAGTCTGATAAGGACTCATTTATGACTAATTTCTTTTTTGAAAAGTCTGTTTTTCTAAAATCTAAAACTTTTGTTTTTGTGTGATGGGACTCTTTCACAGTTCTTATATTAAACCACACTGACTGGTGATCACTAGATCCCAAGGTTTCGCCTACAATGACATCATATACCGAATCCCCATTTGTGAATATCAAATCCAAAATGGCCTCCCTCCGGGTTGGCTCCTCAACCATTTGTTGTAGGGATAACCCCAGTAGGGAATTTAGAATATCTGTACTCCTGGTAGAACTTGCTATTTTGGTTTTCCAGTTTATATCTGGAAGATTGAAATCTCCCATAATGATAACTTCTCCTTTCATTGTCATTTTAGCTATTTCTTCAACTAGTATATCATCTAGTTCTTTAACTTGATCAGGTGGTCTATATATCACACCTACACGAGTTACTGCATGATTAGCAAACTGCAACGTAACCCAAACTGACTCTATGTTGGCCTCACCAACTTGTATTAGGTTAGATTTAATGCTATCTTTCACATACTGGGCCACTCTTCCTCCTTTCTTGCCTTCTCTGTCTCTTCTGTATAAAGAGTACCCTGGTATGGTTATGTCCCAGTCATTTCTTTCATTAAACCATGTCTCCGTAACAGCCACTAAATCTACATTCTCAGATGCCATTATTGACCCAAGTTCATTGATTTTTTTACCTAAACTGCGAGCATTTGTAGACAGGACTCTGAGCTTATCATTTCTTAACCTCTGTGCTTCTGACCTGTTCTGGCATTGTTTCGGGGGGCAATTGGACTCTTTTATTTTCACTCTTTTGCCCCCCCCCCCTTCCTCTTTAAATACTCTTTCGCAAATTCTTGGAGTTGTTCACTAAGTACATTTGTTCCTTTGAGAGAAAGATGCAAACCATCTTTTTTGTACAGTTCCTTTCTATTCCAAGTAGAGCTATCATGAGAAACAAAGCCAAATCCTTGCTCTTGACACCATTTACCAAGCAACGTCTGGCACTCCAGGTGTTGTGAAACTACAACTCCCAGCACGCACACTTGCTCTGCTCTTTTTATAAGGCTACTTTCACACTAGCGTTCGATCGGATCCGTTCTGAACGGATCCGATCATAATAATGCAGACGGAGGCTCCGTTCAGAACGGATCCGTCTGCATTATATTGGCAAAAAAAAGCTAATGTGAAATTAGCCTGAGCGGATCCGTCCAGACTTTTACATTGAAAGTCAATGGGGGACGGATCCGCTTGAAGATTGAGCCATATTGTGGCATCTTCAAACGGATCCGTCCCCATTGACTTACATTGTAAGTCTGGACGGATCCGCACGCCTCCGCACGGCCAGGCGGACACCCGAACGCTGCTTGCAGCGTTCAGGTGTCCGCTCACTGAGCGGAGCGGAGGCTGAACGCCGCCAGACTGATGCAGTCTGAGCGGATCCGCATCCATTCAGACTGCATCAGGGCTGGACGGAAGCGTTCGGGTCCGCTCGTGAGCCCCTTCAAACGGAGCTCACGAGCGGACAGGCGAACGCTAGTGTGAAACTAGCCTAACTCTCCGTATGCTGGTCGGGGTCCTTTACCAGCAAGGCATTTTCCAGTGGTTGTGACTCTATCACAACCCTTTCTGGTAAGTGCATCTCTTCTACTTTATTTTAATTTACTCATATTTTTACCGCACATGAGGCGTCGCCTCTTATCTCCTTCCTTCTATTCTATTTCTCATGACCCACTTGGAACTGTGATTCCACTATCTGGTATCGGAAGAACCAAAGAAGCCCCTCTTTTTGCTGTAAAGAGAGCAACCTATACATCTGAAACCGAACAGTAAACTGTATTATATACTGACAGGAATCACTAGAAAGCCCAAAAAATGGAATACTTTTCACATTGGCTACAACAACGAGAAAATATGGTAGCCTGCTACACTGCCAGAAATAAAACCTCCAAAAATACCGGTGAGCAAACTAACGGTTTAATAAATCATACCGCAGAAGAAACAGAGACTATGCTAGAACTGTTTAAAGGGAACCTGTCACCAGTTTTATGGTGTCCTAACTAAGGGCAACATAAATAAGTGACTGATTCTCTTAGAAAAATGCTGGGTCACTTTCTTTAATTGACCCAGTCAATCTACCAACATCTTGTATTGAAAAGCTCCAGCTGATAATGATGAGTCATGAATATTCATGAGCTCCTGACTCTCCCCGCCCACCTGCTGCTGATTGACAGTTTTTTTTCCATATGAATCAGCAGCAGGTGGGGAGGGGAGTGGCTATAGCTCTGAATTAAATATACGCTGGACTCAATGACATCACGCTGGACTCAAATCAGCTCATTAGCATGCGGCATCTTTGTGTGTATATTATGAGGTAACCATCTGTCACACCAGTAAGTGAATACATCTAAGGCACTTTTTAGTAGTTAATGATTGTATATAATTAGTTAGATTATAATCAAATATCCACATGATAGGTTCCCTATAAATCCCTAGAGAAAAACCTGAGGAATTAACTGTTCCATCACCTTGACATAATGTTCTTAAATATTAATCTAAAAGAAAACTTAGCCGCAAAGAACCTGAGACCACCGATTGCACCCACTTTCCCTAATGATCAGCTTTTTGTGTTCGAATGGAATGACTATCTAGATCAATGTGCTGCGGGCCTAATTAGAATGGCCATCAATAAAAGGCAAACTCTCACTGACCTATACACAAACGCAATAGAGAAGGACATACAATTCTTACGGCAATTTAAAACACATCAAGATTTTGTTAATATCAACCACAACCTCACCAATAGAATATACCAAAACAAACAAGATATCATCACAAAAAAATCTAAAAAAATTACAAAGGGACAGGAGGGATAGGGAGCAGGGACCCTACCGCATATTCAGGAAACACAGTCACCCACTTTCTGAGACAGAACAGGCATACCCCATAGGTAATTCCGAACCTCAAAACAATAAAAAACAAAAATTAACAGAAAACACAGGACCAAATATTAGACCAAACATGAGAAATCGCACATATGAAGTAAAAAATAGGACCCGGTCTAATCAGCAACACAAAAAACCCAGCCAAGGCAAAACTCCTGACCGCAAACCCATACTACAGTACTACAATCAAGAGCCTAGGACCCAATCATTCCCAACCAGAAAACCAGTTCTATACCTAGTCATCTGCACACAAAAAATCCTCACTCCCAAAAAAAACTGTCCAATTTTGGATGAAATTGGGAGACCTAACATAACTGTAAAACATACACAGAGTATAGTCCCCCCGGTAGCAGAGACTACCTTGCCAAGTCCAAAAAAACAGGATCTCTCCACTGAAGCATTTATGGAGAAATTCCGAGCACTCAGATCCAAATACTACGAACACAAGGCCAGACACGAAATATCACATATGAATATGGGGGACCAGGCCAATCTCATCAATCTCAGTATAGACCAAAGCACTAAACCAACAAAAATGAGCACCTCTCAGGTAGAACTAAACTTCTCCCTCCACCTATCACCAGACCCTACCATTGAACTACCTACAAACTTTGTCATTATAGACAACACAGAATCAGGAGCGGAAGGCCAAGTTCTTTTCCTTGACCGGGCCGCTAAACTAACACCCAAAAACGATCCCCCCTCCTCCTCTTCTTCTTCCTCTTTTTTAGGGGTGCCGAAAAACACAGGTGCAATCCCCAAAAACTACAGATAACCAAATTCTTCAAACCAACACCAATAAAAAGAAAACTAGAACAAGAGGAAAGAAAGCAGGAATACAAAAAAGGAAAATGAAAGTAAAGAAAAACAATCCAAGATGATCCTAATAATAAAAACGAGACGGTAAAAATATTCAACCTATCGACATATAAACTCAATATGCATGAAAATAATTTACTACAGAAAGAGCTTTCCTTTTGCCCATACAATAAAGCCAATCCTTTTGAGCTATTTATTGATATCCAAAATTCAGAAGAAACCTAACAATAAAAAGGCATTTTGAAATTGAAATTCCCATGCCCCAAAAATGATCAACCACAGAGGTAGGAAAAGAAAATAATCCAGAAGATCAAGATTGCAGACACATAGATGTATGTCCAAAAGCTAGCTTTTTTCCACTACAAACCCAAGGCCACTGCATTCCCACCTTTTTTTACCTAATCTCTGCAAACCTAAAAAAGGCCATAAACAAACCAGACATTTTAAACTATAAGGGCAATCTGACCAAATCAGAGCAAAAAGTGCTAAATAACCTAAAAGAAAAGTTGGGACATAATCATTCGTCCTGCAGACAAGGGAGGGGCTATAGTTATTCAAAACTATACCGACTATGAAAAGGAAGCCCAGAAAATTCTTGGAGACACAGTATACTATACAAAAATACAGCAGTAGTAAGGGGTATATAAATAAAAAAAAAATTGTTACCCAAAACACCTTGTAATCCGTACTTCTACCATCTCCCCAAGATCCATAAAAGTCTACAGAATCCCCCAGGGAGACCCATTATCTCCAATACCAAATGCGCCACGAGCAACCTGTCCCAATATATGGATCTGCACCTACAGCCCTACGTCAAAAATCTACCCAGTTATCTCCATGACTCAAGCAAGCTGATCAGGGAACTAAAAACTATTAGTTGGCAAGAGTCATATGCATTCCTAACCATGGACGTTACATCTCTATATACTAATATAAGACATGATCTAGGCCTACAGAGCATTCAATCAGTCCTAGAGAGACAACAGCATCAAACCTCCACATTCCAAAGTAAGTTTTCTATTACAGAGTGTGATGAGACCAATCTCGCCACATTGCATTGGAGAAGCCTGGTTCGCTTGATTTTCCCCTACAAAGACATGAAAGCCGGATCATTTGGTACTTGCCCTATGTGAACAGTGATACCCCAGATAGCTATGCCATGGAGCCCATTCGGATAACAAAAGACTATGTGAAAGAATTTGGCTCCATGGCAATTGAACTGTATTCGTGAAGTCTGAGTGCCATTCACTTAATAATATGCACTCAGACCTGAGCTGTCTGGGGATATGTTAAATGTCTATGTTTTATGCATTAGCTGCACAGTTAAATATTTTTATGTCTCTTATTGTCTTTTGCTACCACATGGCTAATGAGGTTTTGCCTCTGCCCTTGGAGATAAATTTGATTACTTCCCAATTGTCTCCAGGACAGAAGACATTGTGTAAAACTGTGTATTCTCCTGCCTGTGATAATTACATTAATCCATTGTGTAAGGTAATTGTATCACAGGCAGAGGGGAGGATTTTGTGTGGGAGTGTCTGAGTGTATTGTACATGGTTACTGGTTGTTTTACAAAACCCTGTGGGTGGTACTAATGTGTAAAAATGTATATATAAGAACAATAAACACACAGCTCTGGCTGTCCACTGCTTTACCCTCAACACAGAGCTTGGTCTCGTTCTTGGGGGGATTCACTGTATGCTGTTAGAGACTGATTGCTAGGAGTGTAAGCCGCTTGGGTGCGTTTCCTATTCGTCTGCTAGCAGCTATTCGTGAGGTTCCGTTCGGAAGTTTGGAGTGCTATGCTGTATTCCGTTTGGGAGTTTGGAGCATTCCCTTGTATGCTGTTACACAGAGCCTACGTTTTATACTGGAAAATAACTATTTTATATACATGGGAACATATACCATCAGTGCAAGGGGACCGCTATGGGAACACAGATAGCGCCTTCTTTCGCTAACCTTTTTATTAGGGAATTTGAAAAGATACATATCATTAACCAACCCACCTACAAAGACCAAATCATCTACTTCAAAAGGCATATTGACAATATATTCATTATATGGGATGGGGATTAATTTTTCCGCAAAATCCTTCAGGTGGGGGATCATCTTCAGCCCCAATTTTAATAAGAGAGATCGAGTTCCTAGATATTGTCATCTCAAACTATAACAACATCATATCCACAAAAACTTATTTTAAGTCTGTGGATACTAATAGTTATATCCATTACTGCAGCTTCCACTATAAAAAATGGCTGCAAAACATTCCGTACAAAATGATTTGCCAAGCATCTCTAACTTATTAGTATAGCATTTGCAACTGTGACGCAATTTTGTACTTTATTTGGTTTGCAGTGAGCTATTGCATTGTATGTCTTGTTTAACAGTCTTGTTCTCAGCCATAGCAACGTGCTCCTGCGCTTTGGGATGTGCTGACTGACCCCCTTTTTCCTTTGCAGTTTGTACTGGAGGTGTGGCTGCCTCCCCAGCCGTGCACTCCTGATCAGCTCGTCTGCCCCATAGGCTGATTTTAACTAGTGTGAGTATATAGCTTGGCCTGCTCCCCCTCACTCACTGAAGCCATCTGGCACCAGGAGAGAGATAGTGTGTGGACTCTCATTGCAGTCCTTGGTGGCCATTTGGCGCCGGGAGTGGTGTGGAGTGGGCCCGGCATGCATGTTGGTGCCTGCTTTCCTAGGATATAATGGAGGCCATTTTGGCACCAAAAAAATGACAGAAATTAAAGCGGGCCCAGCATGCATGTGGAACCTACACTTTGTGAAATATATGGTAGCCATCATGGCACATAACAGATAGAATTTAGTGTTAGGAACCCGTCTAACTAGAGATCGCCTTGACGTGCGGCAGACGGGCTCCAATAATTTTGTACAAAATGATTTGCCAAGCATCTCTAACTTATTAGTATAGCATTTGCAACTGTGATGCAATTTTGTACTTTATTTGGTTTGCAGTGAGCTGTTACATTGTATGTCTTGTTTAACAGTCTTGTTCTCAGCCATAGCAACGTGCTCCTGCGCTTTGGGATGTGCTGACTGACCCCCTTTTTCCAAAACATTCCATACAACCAATGCAAATGGATAAGACGTAATTTCACCTTTAGGGATTATTTTATACAGCAGGCACACATTATCAAAAAGAGGTTCTCTGACAAAAACTACCCAGCCAAACTAATACAGAATGTAATTAAGAAAAGCATATCCTCCTCCCAAGAGGAATGCTTGACAATAACCTCCAAAAAGCAGTAAGAACAAGACAGTATTAATTTTATCACACAATACGGTACCTCAAACATATATATCAAAGAGGTGCTAACAAAACACTGACATACATCTTTCAAAATATCTATCCTACAACCTGAAGATTACATATAGGCGGGCACCAACCATCAAAAGCATTTTAGCCTCCAGCAAACCCAGGCAACATAACCAGAAACAGAGCAACCCCAAAAGGACCATGACACCTAATGTGGGGAGTTACAAATGCAAATCAAATCGGTGCCTATGCTGCAAAATCATTACCCAGAATCGGACAACATTCACGTCAAATCATATATAGAAATGAATGGAGCATGCTGGGAACTGTAGTTTCACAACAGCTGGAGTGCCGAAGGTTGTTGACCCCTGTACTACAGTATTCGTGGGCAACACGTGGCCGTGTAGCTCTATGCTTAGCCTTACATGGTTTGCTGCTGTACGACTGTCCACTTCATCTGAATTTCAACATGGCAATCCTTTGTTGCTCAGGAGATAAACACTGCCAGAAGAATATAAAGCAAAAACACAAAAATATTAACTTGTATAAGCATAATTTGGGCTTTTTCATTTTTTCTAATTGTTTCATTCCAAATGCCATAACTTATACATTTTTGTCATTGTTGTAACTGTATGGGTGCTTGGTTTTTTACAGAATGACTGTATTTTCAATGGTAACATTTTGAGGGCATATAACTTATCAACTTTCCACCAAACAGATTCCATTATTACTAATTTTTTATGTATTTTTTGTCTGTCACCGCCCAGCATAAATAACGTGCTTCCTTTATTCTGCATTTCAGTATGATTACAGAAGTACCAAACTGATATATTGTTACTACTTTTGCATAATAAAATTCTTTACATCTCTTTTTAATTTTTCCATTGATGAAGCTGTGTGAGGGCTTGTTTTTGTGAGCTGAGCTGTACTTTCATTCTGCAGTACATATGCATGTTTTATTAAATTTTTGTGACCAAAAAAACTGCCATTCTGACTTTGTTTTTAGTTTTTTTCAGAAAGTTCTCTGGGTAGGATAAATAATGCAATAATTTTATAGTACGGATCATTACAGAAATGGCAGTACTAGAATTTTTTTATTTTTTTACATAATCATTTTTAATATTCAGCATTTATCCATTTTGTTTTTTTACTTTTTTAGTCCTTGTAGAAAACTAAATCATACAATCTTTTGTATTATAGCTGTTAGCATAATAAATGGGAGATAACCTATTAGGCTCTGCCCTGGCAGGACCTAATAGGTGTTCAAATATGGCAGTCCTGGGGACCTTCATTAGGGTGTCATCAGGGTCTTAGCTAAAGGCTCATGGGCCCTGGTGCAAGAGTTCAGCTTGGGCCCCTTCACTCAGCGCTGGTGCACCTAGCTTTTCTGCTGCCTGAGGCAAAAATTGAAACGCCCCCCATCCCAAATACACAACCTAACCCTTTCCCTCCAGTCCTACTGTTAAAGGGGGGGTTGTCCTCTTTTTACTACTAATGACATATCCTCAGGATAGGTCATCAATATCTGACCGTCAGGGTCCCCTAGCACCCCCGCCGATCAGCTGTTTGAAGAGAGGGCAGCGCTCATATGAGAGCTGCTTTCTCTGCTCTGTTCACCTGCTCGCCGTGGCATTTGCAGTGATGAGCAGGTAAACAGAGCAGAGAAGGCAATGCTTGTACAAAAAAAAAAGCAGACAACCCCTTTAAAGACATACTTGGAAAACATTACATACAGCGCTACAGAACCTACAGGGTCATACAGCCCCACATATGTACCTCTTCCATCTAGTGATGTCTCTTCTCTGAAGTAGATATTCTCTTTTCTCTTCTTCTCCTCTCAGACCAGACCGACTTTTTTTTTGCCGCGCCTCGTCTCTGCAGAGTTTAACAAACAGACATCTTACTTTCCTACTTTTCCATCATCTTCCTCACCTTCTCAGCACCACATCCTGCCACCTCCAATACTGTGTCTGCTGTGCCCCCAATGTTATCCTGCAGAAACAGTCCCCCTGAAAATATTGGTACCACACAGAGCGTCAGTATAAAAACACCCCTTTATATTGTGCGCCAGTACAAAAAATACCCCTTTCAGATCAGACCCCCATATAAAACCCTAAATGAGATCCCCCATCTCAGACCAAACCCCCTTTAGACCTCTATGTCAGGCCCCAGTTTTAGACCTCAGATCAGACCCCCTATTAGACCTCCATGTAAGACCCCAACCCAATATCACACCTCAGATAAGACCCCCATTAAACCTCTAGACCCCCAATCAGACCCCATTATACCTCCAGACCCCCAATCAGACATCTATACCCCCATTAGACCTCTCCAGACCCAAAGTCAGACCTCCAGGCACCCCATTAGACCTCTCCAGACCCCCAATCAGATGTCTATACCCCCATTACACCTCTCCAGACCCCCAGTCAGACCTCCATACCCTTCATTAGACCTCTCCAGACCCCCAATCAGATGTCTATTCCCCCATTAGACTTCTCCAGACCCCCAGTCAGACCTCTAGACCCTCATTAGACCTCTCCAGACCCACAGTCAGACCTCCAGACCCCTCATTAGACCTCTATAGACCCCAGTCAGACCTTTAGACCCCCCATTAGACCTCTCCAGACCCCGAGTCAGACCTCCAGACCCCCCAGTCAGACCACTCCAGACCCCCAATGAGAACTCTAGAACCCCTATTAGACCTCTCCAGACCCCAAGTCAGACCACTTCAGACTCCCCATTAAACCTCTCCAGACCCCCAATAAGACCTCTGATCAGACTGTAAAATAATAAAATAACTTACCTCTCCTGTCTCCTGCCACCACTCTCCCGGTCCTGTTTCTCTTCTCAGGGCCCGCGCTGCACAGTCACCTGACCTTCTGCAGCATCAGGTCAGAGTGCGCTAGGGGCAAGGGGGGCCCCTATAGCTACGCCACTGGGTTTCATATACTCTGGTAAACCACTTAGATGCTGAAGTTACTATTGACTGTGGCATCTATGTAGTTAAACACCCAAGATTTTAGTTATTTCTGCTCGATCAGGAAGGGTTAACAAGGACATGTCAACAAGCATGTGTTGTAAGAATCTGTTCTCATTTTTGTTATTGGTCTCCATTGGATGATGCCCCAATGACTGTGACATATGACATTGATCATAATATATAAGGGATTTTTGGTTTGTACCATTTTTGATTTATCACGCAATATTTTAAAAGACATAAAATCTCACATGAAAGCTGCAATTAAAATTCAGAAAAATGCAACACGAAATACAGCGCTTTACTTTCTTGATACATGTTTCACACAGTGAGAGTCTTTGGGTAGAAAACATTGAAAAGGCAGCTACGGCATGCTGGGAAAAAGCACCTTGGGGGAAAACACATGGAAAATGTCACAAACAAAAATGATTTGTGCGAATAAGAATTTTTTTCCTACGCACATAAAATGATCCAAATAGTAAGCTTTGATTAAAAAATACTGAGTGAATAAATCCAGTCTTTGACAGTAAATGAAGTATCCCCAAGGATACATCCACCAGAGTACCAGAGGGATGGCTTGACTTGTTTACCAGAAATACTTGTCACTACTGGATGCAGGTGACACACAGCTTTGTCTCTGTGCCGCTAGGATGAACAGCTTATTTAGGTCCCAGGGGTGGAAACACCTGACTGACTTGTTTTCTGCAGACTACGCCTATGTTTGGGGCTGTTACTAGTCTTGCGTATGAGCCAGATTTTATGTGCTTGCAATATTGCTTCAAGAGGGTGTGCAGGTGTGGAGGAGCTGAGTTTTTAATTTGGCCCAATTCAGCATGATATTACGATATGTATGATTTTACACAGGACTGCTGAGAATTCTCTTCTGCTACAAGCTGTATATATTAGGGATGAGCGAACTCGAACTGTATAGTTCGGGTTCGTACCGAATTTTGGGGTGTCCGTGACACGGACCCGAACCCGGACATTTTCGTAAAAGTCCGGGTTCGGGTTCGGTGTTCGTCGCTTTCTTCGCGCTTTTGTGACGCTTTCTTGGCGCTTTTTGAAAGGCTGCAAAGCAGCCAATCAACAAGCGTCATACTACTTGCCCCAAGAGGCCATCACAGCCATGCCTACTATTGGCATGGCTGTGATTGGCCAGAGCACCATGTGACCCAGCCTCTATTTAAGCTGGAGTCACATAGCGCCGCCCGTCACTCTGCTCTGATTAGTGTAGGGAGAGGTTGCGGCTGCGACAGTAGGGCGAGATTAGGCAGATTAACTCCTCCAAAGGACTTGATTAACTGATCGATCTGCAGCTGTGGATCATTGAGCTGCTGATCCTCAATTGCTCACTGTTTTTAGGCTGCACAGACCGTTTGTCAGTCACATTTTTCTGGGGTGATCGGCGGCCATTTTGTGTCTTGTGGTGCGCCAGCACAAGCTGCGACCAAGTGCATTTAACCCTCAATGGTGTGGTTGTTTTTTGGCTAAAGCCTACATCAGGGTGAAGCTGTCACACCAAGTGCATTTAACCAGCAATAGTCTGTTTATTTTTTGGCCATATCCCAGTCTAATTCTGTCACTAAATCCATACCGGTCACCCAGCGCCTAAATACTAGGCCTCAAATTTATATCCAGCTAAATCTGTCCCTAGTGCTGTAGCTGGGCGAGTTATTTAGTGTCCGTTCAAGCACATTTCTTGTTCTGGGTTGAAATACAATTCCCAATTTAGCAATTTCATAATTTAGTGGTTTCTGCTATATCAGAGCTATTTGAAATCTATCCCTAAAAGGGTATATAATATTCAAGGTGCACATTGGGTCATTCAGAATAACTTCACACACACCCGCTACTGTGTATTTCCAAGTCTAATTCTGTCACTAAACCCATACCTGTCACGCAGCGCCTAAATACTAGGCCTCAAATTTATATCCAGCTAAATCTGTCCCTAGTGCTGTAGCTGGGCGAGTTATTTAGTGTCCGTTCAAGCACATTTCTTGTTCTGGGTTGAAATACAATTCCCAATTTAGCAATTTCATAATTTAGTGGTTTCTGCTATATCAGAGCTATTTGAAATCTATCCCTAAAAGGGTATATAATATTCAAGGTGCACATTGGGTCATTCAGAATAACTTCACACACACCCGCTACTGTGTATTTCCAAGTCTAATTCTGGCACTAAACCCATACCTGTCACCCAGCGCCTAAATACTAGGCCTCAAATTTATATCCCGCTAAATCTGTCCTTAGTGCTGTAGCTGGGCGAGTTATTTAGTGTCCGTTCAAGCACATTTCTTGTTCTGGGTTGAAATACAATTCCCAATTTAGCAATTTCATAATTTAGTGGTTTCTGCTATATCAGAGCTATTTGAAATCTATCCCTAAAAGGGTATATAATATTCAAGGTGCACATTGGGTCATTCAGAATAACTTCACACACACCCGCTACTGTGTATTTCCAAGTCTAATTCTGGCACTAAACCCATACCTGTCACCCAGCGCCTAAATACTAGGCCTCAAATTTATATCCCGCTAAATCTGTCCTTAGTGCTGTAGCTGGGCGAGTTATTTAGTGTCCGTTCAAGCACATTTCTTGTTCTGGGTTGAAATACAATTCCCAATTTAGCAATTTCATAATTTAGTGGTTTCTGCTATATCAGAGCTATTTGAAATCTATCCCTAAAAGGGTATATAATATTCAAGGTGCACATTGGGTCATTCAGAATAACTTCACACACACCCGCTACTGTGTATTTCCAAGTCTAATTCTGGCACTAAACCCATACCTGTCACCCAGCGCCTAAATACTAGGTCTCAAATTTATATCCCGCTAAATCTGTCCTTAGTGCTGTAGCTGGGCGAGTTATTTAGTGTCCGTTCAAGCACATTTCTTGTTCTGGGTTGAAATACAATTCCCAATTTAGCAATTTCATAATTTAGTGGTTTCTGCTATATCAGAGCTATTTGAAATCTATCCCTAAAAGGGTATATAATATTCAAGGTGCACATTGGGTCATTCAGAATAACTTCACACACACCCGCTACTGTGTATTTCCAAGTCTAATTCTGGCACTAAACCCATACCTGTCACCCAGCGCCTAAATACTAGGCCTCAAATTTATATCCCGCTAAATCTGTCCTTAGTGCTGTAGCTGGGCGAGTTATTTAGTGTCCGTTCAAGCACATTTCTTGTTCTGGGTTGAAATACAATTCCCAATTTAGCAATTTCATAATTTAGTGGTTTCTGCTATATCAGAGCTATTTGAAATCTATCCCTAAAAGGGTATATAATATTCAAGGTGCACATTGGGTCATTCAGAATAACTTCACACACACCCGCTACTGTGTATTTCCAAGTCTAATTCTGGCACTAAACCCATACCTGTCACCCAGCGCCTAAATACTAGGCCTCAAATTTATATCCCGCTAAATCTCTCGTTACCGCTGTCCTGTTGTGGCTGGGAAAGTTATTTAGTGTCCGTCAAAGCACATTTTTTGTTCTGGGTTGAAATACAATTCCCAATTTAGCAATTTCATAATTTAGTCGTTTCTGCTATATCAGAGCTATTTGAAATCTATCCCTAAAAGGGTAGATCATATTGAAGGTGCACATAGGGTCATTCAGAATAACTTCACACACACGCTTCTGTGCATTTCCAAGTCTAATTCTGTCACTAAATCCATACCGGTCACCCAGCGCCTAAATACTAGGCCTCAAATTTATATCCCGCTGAATTTGAATACAATACATTGGGCCAAATAATATATTTGTTGTTGTGGTGAACCATAACAATGAGAAAAACATCTAGTAAGGGACGCGGACGTGGACATGGTCGTGGTGGTGTTAGTGGACCCTCTGGTGCTGGGAGAGGACGTGGCCGTTCTGCCACATCCACACGTCCTAGTGTACCAACTACCTCAGGTCCCAGTAGCCGCCAGAATTTACAGCGATATATGGTGGGGCCCAATGCCGTTCTAAGGATGGTAAGGCCTGAGCAGGTACAGGCATTAGTCAATTGGGTGGCCGACAGTGGATCCAGCACGTTCACATTATCTCCCACCCAGTCTTCTGCAGAAAGCGCACAGATGGCGCCTGAAAACCAACCCCATCAGTCTGTCACATCACCCCCATGCATACCAGGGAAACTGTCTCAGCCTCAAGTTATGCAGCAGTCTCTTATGCTGTTTGAAGACTCCGCTGGCAGGGTTTCCCAAGGGCATCCACCTAGCCCTTCCCCAGCGGTGAAAGACATAGAATGCACTGACGCACAACCACTTATGTTTCCTGATGATGAGGACATGGGAATACCACCTCAGCATGTCTCTGATGATGACGAAACACAGGTGCCAACTGCTGCGTCTTTCTGCAGTGTGCAGACTGAACAGGAGGTCAGGGATCAAGACTGGGTGGAAGACGATGCAGGGGACGATGAGGTCCTAGACCCCACATGGAATGAAGGTCGTGCCACTGACTTTCACAGTTCGGAGGAAGAGGCAGTGGTGAGACCGAGCCAACAGCGTAGCAAAAGAGGGAGCAGTGGGCAAAAGCAGAACACCCGCCGCCAAGAGACTCCGCCTGCTACTGACCGCCGCCATCTGGGACCGAGCACCCCAAAGGCAGCTTCAAGGAGTTCCCTGGCATGGCACTTCTTCAAACAATGTGCTGACGACAAGACCCGAGTGGTTTGCACGCTGTGCCATCAGAGCCTGAAGCGAGGCATTAACGTTCTGAACCTGAGCACAACCTGCATGACCAGGCACCTGCATGCAAAGCATGAACTGCAGTGGAGTAAACACCTTAAAACCAAGGAAGTCACTCAGGCTCCCCCTGCTACCTCTTCTGCTGCTGCCGCCTCGGCCTATTCTGCTGCTGCCGCCTCGGCCTCTTCCTCCGCCTCTGGAGGAACGTTGGCACCTGCCGCCCAGCAAACAGGGGATGTACCACCAACACCACCACCACCACCTCCGTCACCAAGCGTCTCAACCATGTCACACGCCAGCGTTCAGCTCTCCATCTCACAAACATTTGATAGAAAGCGTAAATTCCCACCTAGCCACCCTCGATCCCTGGCCCTGAATGCCAGCATTTCTAAACTACTGGCCTATGAAATGCTGTCATTTAGGCTGGTGGACACAGACAGCTTCAAACAGCTCATGTCGCTTGCTGTCCCACAGTATGTTGTTCCCAGCCGGCACTACTTCTCCAAGAGAGCCGTGCCTTCCCTGCACAACCAAGTATCCGATAAAATCAAGTGTGCACTGCGCAACGCCATCTGTGGCAAGGTCCACCTAACCACAGATACGTGGACCAGTAAGCACGGCCAGGGACGCTATATCTCCCTAACTGCACACTGGGTAAATGTAGTGGCAGCTGGGCCCCAGGCGGAGAGCTGTTTGGCGCACGTCCTTCCGCCGCCAAGGATCGCAGGGCAACATTCTTTGCCTCCTGTTGCCACCTCCTCCTTCTCGGCTTCCTCCTCCTCTTCTTCCACCTGCTCATCCAGTCAGCCACACACCTTCACCACCAACTTCAGCACAGCCCGGGGTAAACGTCAGCAGGCCATTCTGAAACTCATATGTTTGGGGGACAGGCCCCACACCGCACAGGAGTTGTGGCGGGGTATAGAACAACAGACCGACGAGTGGTTGCTGCCGGTGAGCCTCAAGCCCGGCCTGGTGGTGTGTGATAATGGGCGAAATCTCGTTGCAGCTCTGGGACTAGCCAATTTGACGCACATCCCTTGCTTGGCGCATGTGCTGAATTTGGTGGTGCAGAAGTTCATTCACAACTACCCCGACATGTCAGAGCTGCTGCATAAAGTGCGGGCCGTCTGTTCGCGCTTCCGGCGTTCACATCCTGCTGCTGCTCGCCTGTCTGCGCTACAGCGTAACTTCGGCCTTCCCGCTCACCGCCTCATATGCGACGTGCCCACCAGGTGGAACTCCACCTTGCACATGCTGGACAGACTGTGCGAGCAGCAGCAGGCCATAGTGGAGTTTCAGCTGCAGCACGCACGGGTCAGTCGCACTACAGAACAGCACCACTTCACCACCAATGACTGGGCCTCCATGCGAGACCTGTGTGCCCTGTTGCGCTGTTTCGAGTACTCCACCAACATGGCCAGTGGCGATGACACCGTTATCAGCGTTACAATACCACTTCTATGTCTCCTTGAGAAAACACTTAGGGCGATGATGGAAGAGGAGGTGGCCCAGGAGGAGGAGGAGGAGGAGGAGGAAGAGGGGTCATTTTTAGCACTTTCAGGCCAGTCTCTTCGAAGTGACTCAGAGGGAGGTTTTTGGCAACAGCAGAGGCCAGGTACAAATGTGGCCAGCCAGGGCCCACTACTGGAGGACGAGGAGGACGAGGATGAGGAGGAGGTGGAGGAGGATGAGGATGAAGCATGGTCACAGCGGGGTGGCACCCAACGCAGCTCGGGTCCATCACTGGTGCGTGGCTGGGGGGAAAGGCAGGACGATGACGATACGCCTCCCACAGAGGACAGCTTGTCCTTATCCCTGGGCAGCCTGGCACACATGAGCGACTACATGCTGCAGTGCCTGCGCAACGACAGCAGAGTTGCCCACATTTTAACCTGTGCGGACTACTGGGTTGCCACCCTGCTGGATCCACGCTACAAAGACAATGTGCCCACCTTACTTCCTGCACTGGAGCGTGATAGGAAGATGCGCGAGTACAAGCGCACGTTGGTAGACGCGCTACTGAGAGCATTCCCAAATGTCACAGGGGAACAAGTGGAAGCCCAAGGCCAAGGCAGAGGAGGAGCAAGAGGTCGCCAAGGCAGCTGTGTCACGGCCAGCTCCTCTGAGGGCAGGGTTAGCATGGCAGAGATGTGGAAAAGTTTTGTCAACACGCCACAGCTAACTGCACCACCACCTGATACGCAACGTGTTAGCAGGAGGCAACATTTCACTAACATGGTGGAACAGTACGTGTGCACACCCCTCCACGTACTGACTGATGGTTCGGCCCCATTCAACTTCTGGGTCTCTAAATTGTCCACGTGGCCAGAGCTAGCCTTTTATGCCTTGGAGGTGCTGGCCTGCCCGGCAGCCAGCGTTTTGTCTGAACGTGTATTCAGCACGGCAGGGGGCGTCATTACAGACAAACGCAGCCGCCTGTCTACAGCCAATGTGGACAAGCTGACGTTCATAAAAATGAACCAGGCATGGATCCCACAGGACCTGTCCGTCCCTTGTCCAGATTAGACATTAACTACCTCCCCATAACCATATATTATTGGACTCCAGGGCACTTCCTCATTCAATCCTATTTTTATTTTCATTTTACCATTATATTGCGATGCTACCCAAAGTTGAATGAACCTCTCCTCTGCCTGTGTGCTAGGCCTAAATATATGCCAATGGACTGTTGCAGTGGTGGCTGACGTGAAGCCTCATTCTCTGCTATGACATGCAGACTAATTCTCTGCTGACATGAAGACAGATTCTCTGTTACGGGACCTCCCTCCTCTGCCTGGGTGCTGGGCCTAAATATATGCCAATGGACTGTTGCAGTGGTGGGTGACGTGAAGCCTGATTCTCTGCTATGACATGCAGACTAATTCTCGGCTTACATGAAGACAGATTCTCTGTTACGGGACCTCTCTCCTCTGCCTGTGTGTGTGCTGGGCCTAAATATATGCCAATGGACTGTTGCAGTGGTGGCTGACGTGAAGCCTCATTCTCTGCTATGACATGCAGACTAATTCTCTGCTGACATGAAGACAGATTCTCTGTTACGGGACCTCTCTCCTCTGCCTGGGTGCTGGGCCTAAATTTATGACAATGGACTGTTGCAGTGGTGGCTGACGTGAAGCCTCATTCTCTGCTATGACATGCAGACTGATTCTCTGCTGACATGAAGCCAGATTGTCTGTTACGGGACCTCTCTCCTCTGCCTGTGTGCTAGGCCTAAATATATGCCAATGGACTGTTGCAGTGGTGGCTGACGTGAAGCCTGATTCTCTGCTATGACATGCAGACTGATTCTCTGCTGACATGAAGCCAGATCCTCTGTTACGGGACCTCTCTCCTCTGCCTGTGTGTGTGCTGGGCCTAAATATATGCCAATGGACTGTTGCAGTGGTGGCTGACGTGAAGCCTCATTCTCTGCTATGACATGCAGACTAATTCTCTGCTGACATGAAGACAGATTCTCTGTTACGGGACCTCCCTCCTCTGCCTGGGTGCTGGGCCTAAATATATGCCAATGGACTGTTGCAGTGGTGGCTGACGTGAAGCCTCATTCTCTGCTATGACATGCAGACTGATTCTCTGCTGACATGAAGCCAGATCGTCTGTTACGGGACCTCTCTGCTCTGCCTGTGTGCTAGGCCTAAATATATGCCAATGGACTGTTGCAGTGGTGGGTGACGTGAAGCCTCATTCTCTGCTATGACATGCAGACTGATTCTCTGCTGTCATGAAGCCAGATTGTCTGTTACGGGACCTCTCTGCTCTGCCTGTGTGCTAGGCCTAAATATATGCCAATGGACTGTTGCAGTGGTGGGTGACGTGAAGCCTCATTCTCTGCTATGACATGCAGACTAATTCTCTGCTGACATGAAGACAGATTCTCTGTTACGGGACCTCCCTCCTCTGCCTGGGTGCTGGGCCTAAATATATGCCAATGGACTGTTGCAGTGGTGGGTGACGTGAAGCCTCATTCTCTGCTATGACATGCAGACTAATTCTCTGCTGACATGAAGCCAGATTGTCTGTTACGGGACCTCTCTCCTCTGCCTGTGTGTGTGCTGGGCCTAAATATATGCCAATGGACTGTTGCAGTGGTGGCTGACGTGAAGCCTCATTCTCTGCTATGACATGCAGACTAATTCTCTGCTGACATGAAGACAGATTCTCTGTTACGGGACCTCTCTCCTCTGCCTGTGTGTGTGCTGGGCCTAAATATATGCCAATGGACTGTTGCAGTGGTGGCTGACGTGAAGCCTCATTCTCTGCTATGACATGCAGACTAATTCTCTGCTGACATGAAGACAGATTCTCTGTTACGGGACCTCCCTCCTCTGCCTGGGTGCTGGGCCTAAATATATGCCAATGGACTGTTGCAGTGGTGGCTGACGTGAAGCCTGATTCTCTGCTATGACATGCAGACTAATTCTCTGCTGACATGAAGACAGATTCTCTGTTACGGGACCTCTCTCCTCTGCCTGTGTGTGTGCTGGGCCTAAATATATGCCAATGGACTGTTGCAGTGGTGGCTGACGTGAAGCCTCATTCTCTGCTATGACATGCAGACTAATTCTCTGCTGACATGAAGACAGATTCTCTGTTACGGGACCTCCCTCCTCTGCCTGGGTGCTGGGCCTAAATATATGCCAATGGACTGTTGCAGTGGTGGCTGACGTGAAGCCTCATTCTCTGCTATGACATGCAGACTGATTCTCTGCTGACATGAAGCCAGATCGTCTGTTACGGGACCTCTCTGCTCTGCCTGTGTGCTAGGCCTAAATATATGCCAATGGACTGTTGCAGTGGTGGGTGACGTGAAGCCTCATTCTCTGCTATGACATGCAGACTGATTCTCTGCTGTCATGAAGCCAGATTGTCTGTTACGGGACCTCTCTGCTCTGCCTGTGTGCTAGGCCTAAATATATGCCAATGGACTGTTGCAGTGGTGGGTGACGTGAAGCCTCATTCTCTGCTATGACATGCAGACTGATTCTCTGCTGTCATGAAGCCAGATTGTCTGTTACGGGACCTCTCTGCTCTGCCTGTGTGCTAGGCCTAAATATATGCCAATGGACTGTTGCAGTGGTGGGTGACGTGAAGCCTCATTCTCTGCTATGACATGCAGACTGATTCTCTGCTGACATGAAGCCAGATTGTCTGTTACGGGACCTCTCTCCTCTGCCTGTGTGCTAGGCCTAAATATATGCCAATGGACTGTTGCAGTGGTGGCTGACGTGAAGCCTCATTCTCTGCTATGACATGCAGACTAATTCTCTGCTGACATGAAGCCAGATTGTCTGTTACGGGACCTCTCTCCTCTGCCTGGGTGCTGGGCCTAAATTTATGACAATGGACTGTTGCAGTGGTGGCTGACGTGAAGCCTGATTCTCTGCTATGACATGCAGACTGATTCTCTGCTGACATGAAGCCAGATCCTCTGTTACGGGACCTCTCTCCTCTGCCTGTGTGTGTGCTGGGCCTAAATATATGCCAATGGACTGTTGCAGTGGTGGCTGACGTGAAGCCTCATTCTCTGCTATGACATGCAGACTGATTCTCTGCTGACATGAAGCCAGATTCTCTGTTACGGGACCTCTCTCCTCTGCCTGTGTGTGTGCTGGGCCTAAATATATGCCAATGGACTGTTGCAGTGGTGGCTGACGTGAAGCCTCATTCTCTGCTATGACATGCAGACTAATTCTCTGCTGACATGAAGACAGATTCTCTGTTACGGGACCTCCCTCCTCTGCCTGGGTGCTGGGCCTAAATATATGCCAATGGACTGTTGCAGTGGTGGCTGACGTGAAGCCTCATTCTCTGCTATGACATGCAGACTAATTCTCTGCTGACATGAAGACAGATTCTCTGTTACGGGACCTCTCTCCTCTGCCTGGGTGCCGGGGCCTAAATATCTGAGAATGGACTGTTCCAGTGGTGGGTGACGGGAAGCCAGATTCTCTGCTATGGAACCTCTCTCCAATTGATTTTGGTTAATTTTTATTTATTTAATTTTTAATTTAATTCATTTCCCTATCCACATTTGTTTGCAGGGGATTTACCTACATGTTGCTGCCTTTTGCAGCCCTCTAGCTCTTTCCTGGGCTGTTTTACAGCCTTTTTAGTGCCGAAAAGTTCGGGTCCCCATTGACTTCAATGGGGTTCGGGTTCGGGACGAAGTTCGGATCGGGTTCGGATCCCGAACCCGAACATTTCCGGGATGTTCGGCCGAACTTCTCGAACCCGAACATCCAGGTGTTCGCTCAACTCTAGTATATATGCCTTGTATTCCACAGTTAACTTGCTTGAAGTGACCGTCCAGTTCAAACACAAAAATTCCCATTAACTGAGGAATGAACAGAACACTTACAGTACATTGTGGCCTCCTTTTCCACGATTCTGTGGAATAGGGGCAGACCCATTCATTTCAATGGGGCCGCAAAAGATGCGGACAGCACACCGTGTGCTGTCGGCATCCTAGTTCCATTCTGCGGCAATGCAAAAAAAAAGATGCTGAACAAGAATAGGCATTTCTATCATAGGGCTGGCGCTGTGTGCTCCGCAAAATCTGGAACGCACATGGCCGGGATCCATGTTTAGTGCGAACGTCTGAATGGACGCGTAGATCCATTGATCCCTATCCAAGTTGGCTGCACCACTTCTCAGACTACATGTTGCATACTGTGCGTTTTTAGAGCAGCTCTGCTCATGTGAACAGTGCTGACCAATGCATGAGCAGGCTGGAAGTAGTTTGGACTACTGATATGCATGATAGTCTGAGAAGTGGTGAGGCCATCTTGGATGACAGAAGAGGAGTCTGGAAATCTGCAGATAAAAGATGTAAAAGATGGCACCATGTAAGTGTTTTGTTTGCTCCCCAGTTGATGTGATTTTTATTTCTTGAACCGGAGGGTAGCTTTAAATGGTAGCAGCTCTGCAGTAACCAGGCATGGCCACAACACCACAGCAGCCAGTGAAAACACCTGACAGAGTGATATAGATGACCTTAAAGGGGTTGTCTCACTTCAGCAAATGGCATTTATCATGTAGAGATAGTTAATACAAGACACCCCTCGCTGTCCGGTGCCCAGAGCCGCCTTCCCTGTCTTCAGCGCCGCCTTCTACAGCTCAGTGCCGCCTCTGCATTCCTCCCCGTCCCTCTGACAGATCCCGCGCCTGCGTATTAGGCTCAGCCTGATGCGCCCTTGCGGACTCCTGGCAGCGGCCTCGTTGAGCGAAGTGCGCATGTGCCGGCCTGAAATAGAAAGGGATCAAAAAAAGCCTCTGTCTCCTGCTGTCTGTGGGCGTGATCTGGCTCCTGACAGGTTTTCCCGGGCTTTGAGAGGTTGGCGCTAATCTGCAGGTCATATCAGGGTTGAGCGAAGGGCGCATGCACACTTCGCTTAATGAAGGCGCTGCCAGGAGTCTGCACGGGCGCATCAGGCGGGGAGGATTGCAGAGGCGGCGCTGAGCTGTAGAAGGCGGCGCTGAAGAGAGGGAAGGCGAGGGGTGCAGCCGGGCACTCTGTATTAACGGACATCCCCTTGGGCACCTTTTTTTTTTATTTTTTATTTTCCATAAAGTAAATAAATACAATCTTACAATTTAACATCACTTAACAATATACTAATTCATCGTGTCATTTTGTACTACTTATCCCTCTTAATTTTTAACCCTCCCTCCCATTTTTTTCCGCGGAGCCACCGACACTGACACTGCACCCAGCATCATTTCCAATTACCCCATGTCCGCAACCAAGCTGCCTTTTTCCCGACTGTTTGGGCAAGGATGTTTTCATACTGCTTAACCCTATTCATCCATTCCATCCATTCCTGAATATTGGGGTATTTCGTAGAACCCCAATATTTAACAATTATTATTTTAGCCAAGGCAATGCCCCGTAGCCAAATTAACTGCTCTATTTTGTTTTTATCTGTCTCTGGGAGGGTAGCTAGGATCGCATATTCAATACATGCTTCATATTTCATAGGGGAGCAGTCCTGTAGTTTCTGAAATATTTTGAGCCAATAATCTTTTATCCCCGGACACTCCCACAACAGATGTTTATAATGACCTTTGATTTGATTACATTTGTAACAGTTCTGTGTCCTATCTTTATATATAGTGTGTAATAGTGCAGGTGTGTAATAAAGGCGATGTATGATTTTCAGAAGGATCCATGTGTGGGCAGGGGAAACCGTCGATCTTTTAATGTTCCTATATACAGTGTTCCACAGAATGGGTTCCTCATTTTGTAAATCTTTTTCCCATTTAGATTCTCCTCTAAATGTGATCGTTTTAGTGTATTCATATTTTAACTTTACATAAATATACGATATAGTAGTGTTAAGAGTCATACCTTGACAGAGATCTAAAAAAGTGTTCCGTGCAATATTAAAATAATTCTTATTATCAGTGTAGTGTACAGCGTGTCGTAACTGTGCATATCTGAATCTATCAATAAATCCTAATGTGATGTCGGGTAAGATTTCATTGAGGGGCTTGATCTGTCCTCCATGAAACATCTGAGCAATTAAATATATCCCATTTTTTTTCCAATATTCAACATCCCCCATTTGCATAATTTGTGGTAAGTGTGCATTCCCCCACATTGGGGTGAACTGGACCGCTTGGGATATTCCAGTCATCTGTCTAACTTGTTGCCAAATATACCCAAGCATTCTACTGAACGGATTTGTTATTGTCTCAGTGGTATAAATTTCAAGGATATAAAAAAGATCCTCCCAAGTTCTATATTGCTCCCCAAAAATAAGACGAATGCAGTTATTCTTTCGATTCCTTACACACCATCTTAATTGTGCAGCTATGTAATATCCTTTTAGGAAAGGGACGGAGATTCCACCCTCTTCTTTATACAGATATTGTATCTTTATTCTCACTCGTTTGCGCCCCCATATTAATTCATTAAAAAGGGTCTCTAAGTTTTTAAAAAATTTATCTTCTATCAATATTGGGCTAGCACTAAGTACATACAGTAACATTGGTAATAGCGTCATTTTTATAAGGGCTATACGATTAATTTGAGACAAGGGGAGTTTTAGCCAAGTTCTGATTTTTCCCTTAACTTTATCTATTATTGGGAGTACATTTAGTTTCACATAGTATTCCAGTTTAGTCCCTATCTGGATACCTAGATATGTTAAGGAGTCTGCTGGGGTCAATATACTAACCAGAAAGTTCTGACCTGACGGAACCGGGCTCCTTAATGGAAGGAATTTCGATTTCTCCCAATTTATCTCATAACCAGATAAGCGTCCAAATTCATCCAGGCTTTCCATGACCCTTGGCAGACTCCCAAACCCCTTCCCTAGGAAAAGCAACATATCGTCCGCGTAGAGACTAATTTTATCACCTTCTACCTCACACCCAAAACCCGGTATTTCCTCATCTGCTCTGATTTTACATGCCATTGGTTCCAGAAACAGCGAAAAGAGCAGGGGGGAGAGGGGACATCCTTGACGCGTTCCCCGAGACAGGGGGAGTGGGGCAGAATATTCACCATTAACTCTGACCCTGGATACCGGATTTTGATACAAAATACGGACCCATCTGGAGAAATATTCACCTATTTTCACTCGTGACATCACTCTCCAGAGGAAGGGCCACTCCACCCTGTCGAACGCCTTAGCCGCGTCCAAGGACAGAATAGAACAGTCCTCCCCCTCCCCCGTCTGGATGTTCAAAAAAGGCCCTCCTTACATTGTCCTGTATGTTCCTTTTAGGTATAAACCCGGTCTGATCCGCATGAACAACTTTATGAATGACTGATTTTAATCTGTTAGCTAACAGTTTGGCAAGAATTTTGTAATCTGTGTTCAGCAGAGAGATGGGACGATAAGATGTAACTGATAGAGGGTCTTTTCCTTTTTTGGGGATTAATGTAATAGTTGCTTCCCTCCAGGAAGGGGGTAGGGAGCCTGTTATCCATGCTTCGTTTAATACCTCCAACATTAGAGGGAGAATAATTCCTTCATGTTTCCGATATACTTCAAATGGAAAGCCATCCAGCCCTGGGGAGGTGTTCCCTTTAATAGATTGCAGCGTGGTGTGTAGTTCTGTCAGTTGGATAGGTCTATTCAACCAATCAATATCTTGTTGGTCAAATTCAGGAATCTTAATATTGGCCAGGTATTGATCTATTTTTTCTCCCTGATTTAGGGACCCAGCTTGATATAGTAAGGAGAAGTATTGGGTAAATTCCCCTAGTATCTCATCGGGGTCTCGTAGAATGCTTCCTGCCTCTGTCCTGATTCCCATGATGTTACTACTCCCTTTTTGGTTTTTAACTATTATAGATAATAGTCTGCTCGGTTTGCCAGATTCGCTAAAGGTTCTCAACCCTGAGAAGAACATTTTATTCTGTGCTTTTTTATATAAATATTGTTTATATTCATCTTGCGCTTTTTTAAGTTGAAGTTGTTTTTCTGAGGTATTTACTAGGGTGATCTCTTTCATTATCTGATCTAATCTACCTTCTAGTTCTTTTTGAGTTTGCGCAAAGACGTTTTTTTGTTTCCTAATTTGATGTGAATATGTACCCCGGAGAAATGCCTTGAGCGAGTCCCACACAATATGGATGTGTGTTGAGTTAACGTTATCGCTCCAAAAAAGCTTAATTTCTTCATTGATTTTATCAATGTCTCTTATTAATGTTATCCAATGAGGGTTGAGTTTAAAGATTCTATTTTTATTTAATTTATTATTGCTATCCAATATTACCATAACTGGGCTATGGTCAGAAAGACCATGGCGTTCATAAGTCATTTTTTTGACCTTATTAATGAACCCGGGACTGGCAAGGGCCAGATCAACTCGGGACATGGACTTGTATGTCTTACTAAAACAGGAAAATACCTGTTTATTTCCATAGAGGGATCGCCATATATCAACCAGTGCCATTTCTTTGCACATTCTAAATAATAAAGTACTTGAGCCAGGATTTGGTTCGTAGTTGGTTATGGTGGACATCCTATCTATTTTAGTGTCCATGACCGAGTTGAAATCGCCCACCACCAGCACCGGGCACTCCTCTCGTGCTGAGATATAATCCATTAATCTGCTTAACACAGTTGTTGTAAACGGAGGTGGAATATATATAAAGGCAATAATACTCCTTTGCCCCTGCCAGTAACAGTGAAGGAAAATATATCGGCCCGCTTGATCAATTAGCTGTTCTATTGGGTCATAGTCTACTTGTCTGTGAACATAAACGCTAATTCCACGGGAATATGTGGAGTAGCAAGAGTGATATTCGTGAGAAGCCCATCTCCTTCCACCGAGCGCCGCTACTTTTTCATCTGTAAGGTGTGTTTCTAACAAGGCCACTATTGCTGGTAGATGTCTAGCGACTAAATCAAACACTGCACACCTCTTAATTTTATCCGCAAAACCGCGAATATTCCATGTCAATATTCTCGTCATTTTTTTATTTATTTTATTATTTTTTTTTAGGGCGGCGCTGGGTGGGAGGACAGGTGCTCCCCCATCATTGTATACTCAGTGCCTTGACGATTCCCCGCGGAAAAAAGAGACCCCCTCCCATCCCCCCAAACCCCCCTTACGTACTGACCTGCGAGTCGCAACTTGTGACTCATAGGTCTCTAACTTTAGGCTATCCCCCCCCCTCCACCGTCGACCCCCCCCAGCTCCCCCCCACAACATCACCAGCAAATTATTTAATGCCCTTAGAGTCCATCCAATCAACTACATCAGTTGGGTTAGAGAAAAATTGAACTGTTTCTTTATAAATAACCCGTAATTTCGCCGGATACATCATGGAATATTTTAGTTGGGCTTGTATCAGTCTCTTTTTGACATCTTTATATTCTCTTCTTTTGTCTTGCGTAACTTTTGAGAAGTCTGGGTATATCTCTATATTAGCGTCGTTGTATTTTGCGGTTTGTATCTCTCTTTTCCACCGAAGAATATAGTCACGATCTCTTGAGGAGGCCATTTTAATTAATAATGGCCTTGGTGCTGACCCTGGTGGAGGTTTTCTTGTTGGTATACGGTGAGCCCTCTCTACTGTGGGTATGACAGCTGCTCCTGTGGTTGTTACATTCTCAGACAGCCATTTTTGGATGAAACCTGTAGGGTCGTCTCTTTCTGCTCCTTCCGGGAAACCCACTAGTTTGAGATTATCTCTCCGAGATCTGTCCTCCAGATCCGCCATTTTTTCTTTCAGTGCCTTATTATCGCTTTCTATTGTTTCTATCCTTTTTTTTAAAAGTCTAGAGTCTGTTTGTAGTTCTGTAGTCAATATTTCATACTCTTTTACCCGCTGCCTCATTTTGTTTAAGTCGTCTCGAATTAATGAGATGTCCGACTGCAGTGCCGCCACCGTCATCGTCAGGTTGCTTAATGATTGATTCGTTGTCTTTACCGCTTTCAGTATACCTGCTAATTTGAGGTCGATATTACTCATCTGATTATCCGCTTCCAATGTCCTATTTTCTCCTGCCCTATTTGACGGATTTTCAGTTTCCTCATAATCCTCCACCTGCGGTATCTGTTTCTGATTGCTCCTTGTCTTACTTAGTATAGGTGGGGATTTGAGGTATTTGTCTAACTGTGTCCTCACTGTGCCGCCTTTTGGTGAGGATGTTCCCACCGACTTTCTGTTGGGAAGTTTTGGAGCCATTTTTATTTTTTTTTTATTTTTTTATTTATATATATATTTTTTTTTTCCCTTTCCCTCACCTCTCTCCCCCTCCCCCCCCCTTCTTCCTACCCTCTCCCCTTCTCTCCCTTTATTTTTCAAGGTTTTATATTGCACTGGTCTCTATGTTTACAAACAGAATGTCATTAATATCTTATAGTGCAGTGAAAATAAAGCGTAAAGTCTTACGTATCCTTGATCTCCTTAGTTCTTGATTTCCTGGATCGTAGTAGATTTCAGAGTAAGGTACTCCCTGTGTCTTCAGCGCGGTCCGCCTACGTTATTCAGCGGCCGTCGCTTACTCTTTGGGTATTGGACCATAGGTCTAGGAGATTCTGGGGTAGGATATGTGAGGGACAGGCGGAAAAAGTTACAGCGTGATAGCAGTGCAGCGGCGGCACAGTGTCCGACAGCGGAGCGGAACCGCAATGAAATGACGCCCAAAGCAGAATTTCGCTGTTGAATAGCCCCCGTCCGGCTCTGCAGCAAAGACAAACAAAGCGACGGGCAAAAGAAGCAGAGAGGCAGAGAGAAAAAAAGAGCGTCTGCCCACAGTGTGGTCCCGGGTGGAGCGGCAAAGACAAACAGAAAACTCCAGTGTCTGGTGACTGCCCGGCATCCGTCATCCAGCCCAGAAGAGAGAGCAACACCGCTCCGTACGAGGCAGGATCTAACAGTCCCCCACAGGCTCAGCAGGTACAACGCTGTCTCGGTATCTCAGCTAGGCTTAGAGCGGCTCAGTAACATTGCTCGTGCTGTATCAGGAGCCGGAGCTGGAGCCGGCGTTGGGGGCGGGGGGACGGCTGCACGCCCGTAGCTTACGTCATGCCTCCTGCGCCTCCACCTCCACCTCCCCTTGGGCACCTTAAGTAAGTAATTGACAGGTTATAAAAACCTGTTTTTTGGGGCAAATAGAGCCACAGTGAGGTTTAATAAGGCCAGCTTAGGATTCTTCTTATTAGTCTGGACATGAGCATATGCTTAGGTTAGAGGGGTTAAATCTGATGGCAGAATCCCTTTAAACCCATCACCCAATCCATATCTATGGATTTTTCAGTCTAAAGTCTAATCATATTTAACACAAAAAGTTCTGTCAGTTTGTACGCGGCAATGTGACTGAAGTACACTCACACGTGTTTTGACAGAACTATTTTTTCAGTCATGTATAACGGTAACAATCTGAACCGTTATTTGGCCCCATAGACATGTATTAGGATGGAGCAAAACTGAATGCTTCTTAAGGGCTTCCGTTTTGCTTTCCGCCCTAGAATTCCATTATATTCCGTTATAACTCTATAATGGAACCTATAACAGAGTTCAATAACACCAATGTGAACCCGGCCTAAGCCACTCACCCATGTCTGGCAAATTGTGCCACATTTTGCTGCAATTTACACCAGAATCTAGGTGTACTGACATTAGTATGTATTAGTATGTATATTATATATATCAGTGGTTAGAAGGTCAGAAATTGCTACAAGTGTACACCTTTGACAAATAATACACTTGGGCACACAGATACATTAGTATTTCTGACCTGTGAAGCAGTGACAATATATATTGAAGTGCACATACATTTTTTCAGATAAGAGCCTATTCACAGTCCAGTACAAAGTTCTTCTAGATATACTGTATTAGTTGTGCAGATACAAGATTCTACAGGTGCATGCTTTATACAGGCCTTATGCACTGCTGAATAACCACATGCAATGCAAAATGTGTAGGTTTAAACTAAATTAACTTACTCTTATTAGGGTCAGATTTCCTGATGCAGTTTTGGAAGCCATAATTAGAAGTGGATCATAAAAGGAGAATAAGTATAAAGTACAGACACAACTCCACCTCTTATTTGAATTCTGGTTTGAGCTTCCAAAAGTACATACAGAAACCTGACCGTGTGGCCGTACCCTTAGTGGCCAGGAAACAAAGTACAGTGGGTGCTTGGGCGTTCTACTACAATGCTTCCAGGCACAAAGGCCCAGATTTCCTAATGTGTCTCCTAAAATCTAAAAACAACGGAACATTTTTGAGCAACTTGACTTGCTCAAAAAGCGGTGGGTTTATCAGAAAGAGGGTGGGGTTTTATGGGAAAGGGACGTGGTCTAAAATACCACATTTTATGTCAAAAATTTACCTCAATTCTGGCATATAATTCTGTCTAAAAATAATTAAATCGATAGTTAGTATAGAGCTAGACAAAGTGTTTATCCTTGCATCACATTTATCATCCAGCCTAAACCACTGTGATAAATGCGATGCAGGTCTAGACAACATGGGGTAGATTTATTACAACTGGTGTAAAGGAAAAGTGGCTTCATTGCCCATAGCAACCAATCCCGACCTTATTATTGCCTTGCACCACTGCCCTTCACCTGTCCGCCTGCCTTATACCCTGCTGTACACCTAACATCAATGGCACTAATTACTATCATGCAGGAGCCCCAGAAAGTAAGGAAGTGTCCCGAGGAAAGAGGAAATGCACCATATATTCACTGCTGCACAGCTCCAGGGAGCGCCAGAGTAAAGACAGCCACTGTAAACCACTATTTCTCCTATCGGTGTCACAACTACCAATCCCATAGAACTCTCCCCAGTAGGCTGCCTGCTGCATAAAATCTTCCCAAATCAACCACAGGGTGCAAGTGTCTCTGACTCTCACTATGTTGATATTTCTGCAGTATTCTCAGTGGAATACAGTCTCTCAACAGATGGCCAGTCTGTTCTTTCAGAGTGATGGGGAACCTGAGACATATTGCCCCCACCAACATGCAAGGAAGTATGTAGCCTCAATGTAGATGCATTACATTCTCTGACAGATACTCTGCATTTTCCTTTATGTGGATGCTTAAAATTCTGCTGAATCGAGTTGTTGTTTTTTTCAGTTGTTTTGCTTTAAATTAACCTACAGGGCTGAAGTATTCCCTGATTAGCTCTGCTCCTTGCTGCCTTTTGCTGCTTACTCTCTCACAGCTTACACTAGACTGAACTACTTCCTCTACGACACTAGACTGAACTATGACTGTTGCTTGGGAACTCTATTCCTCCCTAGACACATCCTCTGTGACATACAGTCACAAAGTACAGTCACATTAGTTCCTTGCAGTGGAGCACTACATATGCCAACTTTCCCACCTACTTTTCAAAAGTGAAGTGGTTTTAAAACGTTGCAAAGCCCTATTCTAATACATTTTTAAGCTAACATTTTGGATTGCAGGGCTTAATATATGACTCCCAGAGGTTTTAGTATTTTTTTTTGTTAATATTTAATAATTGTTACTATTGCAACTTGTATCCTCTGACCAAAAATCCAACAATGTTGGATCTTTTGCAATTGTCTTGTCACAGTTGTGGCATGTCCTTTGTCACATATAATCAGTCGTAAGAGTATGTAAAAGATATGTGGCGCTGTATTAGCCTGTATGTTTTGTAGCTCTGTATGTAATGTTTTCCAAGTATGTATTTAGCAGTAGGGCTCAGGGGAAGGGGTTAGGCTAAGAAATTGGCATGAAAGGGGGGCCAAGTTTCAGTTTTTCGCCTCAGGCAGCAGAAAGGCTAGGTGCACCCCTGGTGCTAATTGGGATGATTTCGATAACAACACTATATTATGGAATTGCAATTTAGGCAATAACGCCAAAATACTGGAATAGGTTCACTAAAGGTAGGTAATATTCTCCCTTATAATGCCGTTCTCAGTGGAAGGTGATTGGCAGGAAACGTTGTCCGCTATTTGCTTATTCGTGTAATGGGAAATTACTTAACATACAGGATGTCTGGCAAAAGGACAGGCTGCTTTTATCTTCAAGTTTTTCTACCTCAGACTCCTCTTTATAGCAATAAAATGAAATTTGTTTCAAGACATTACCATCCTCTCTCAAAGCAAATCCCTTGGTAAGGGGCTGAAGCCAAGCTGAGCACCACTAGTAAACAGATGGCAAAATCTAAGCGCGTGAGAGCACATGACCACATGCCGCCTGTTTTCTGAGGCACTGCGACTTCAATCAGTCAACAAGTGCATTTCTGGATAAGCTGGTGATTTAATAGGTCATCGTGGGAGAACTCATTTGTTTCTGATCTTGCAGTAAAATCCTGGCCATACTAATAAATCAGTGAGTATATGAATGGGTTCTGGCACATATGCCAGTCTCCTGTCTTTCCCTGAAGCATTCTTTTGCTGTGGCCAGTTGTTACATTACTAAATGAGATTTTATGGCATCTCATTCACAGATTATAAATGAAATTCACATGCTTTGTAGAAATTGCTGCATATTTTTCATATCACAACAAACTTTGTAACATTTATAACCCTTATGTGACGTAGATGATTGCACAGTCACTGCCATTGTATTTGCACGATCACCAGTGGGAAACACTGATCCCATGTTATTAAGATCATTGGGGCTATAGGGGACAGTGTGACGCCAGATAAAGATCCCAAGAACTGTCTCTCGTAAAATCTATAGGCACAATATACTATACTCAAAACATGTACTATAAATAATATACACTCACCTAAAGAATTTTAGTACAGTGTACTCATTGTCATGTTCAAGAAACCAATTTGAAATGATTCGAGCTTTGTAACATGGTGCATTATTTCTGCTGGAAGTAGCCATCAGAGGATGGGTACATGGTGGTCATGAAGGGATGGACATGGTCAGAAACAATGCTCAGGTAGCCCGTGGCATTTAAACTAAGGGGCCTAAAGTGTGCCCAGAAAACATCCCCCACACCATTACACCACCAGCCTGCACAGTGGTAACAAGGCATGATGGATACATGTTCTCATTCTGTTTACGCCAAATTCGGACTCCATACCATTTGAATGTCTCAACAGAAATCGAGACTCATCAGACCAGACAACATTTTTCCAATCTTCAACAGTCCAATTTTGGTGAGCTCGTGCAAATTGTAGCCTCTTTTTCCTATTTGTAGTGGAGATGAGTGGTACCCGGTGGGGTCTTCTGCTGTTGTAGCCCATCCGCCTCAAGGTTGTGCGTGTTGTGGCTTCACAAATGCTTTGCTGCATGCCTCGGTTGTAACGAGTGGTTATTTCAGTCAACGTTGCTCTTCTATCAGCTTGAATCAGTCGGCCCATTCTCCTCTGACCTCTAGCATCAACAAGGCATTTTCGCCCACAGGACTGCCGCATACTGGATGTTTTTCCGTTTTCACACCATTCTTTGTAAACCCTAGAAATGGTTGTGCGTGAAAATCCCAGTAACTGAGCAGATTGTGAAATACTCAGACCGGCCCGTCTGGCACCAACAACCATGCCACGCTCAAAATTGCTTAAAGGGCTTCTGTCACCCCACTAAACAGTTTTTTTTTTGTTTACTTATAATCCCTATACTGCGATATATGAATACATAATCTAATTAATCATTTCGGTTCAGTAGATTCTGTTAAAAACGTACTTTAAAAATATGCAAATTACCTTGCTACCAGCAAGTAGGGCGGCTACTTGCTGGTAGCAGCCGCATCCTCCTATCCTAAAGACGCCCCCTCCGCATGTACTCGATTACGTCATCGGCGCAGGCGCTTTGAGGATGGAGCGGCCTAGCAAGCGTCCGCCTCTCAGTGCACCTGCGCCGACTGAATACCGTTGCGGGGCAGGCGCGAGATCTTGATAGCAGACAGGGCTAGCCAGAGGACGATCTCGTTCCCTGGCCCTGTGAATCAACATGCGGAGGGGGCGTCTTTAGGATAGGAGGATGCGGCTGCTACCAGCAAGTAGCCGCCCTACTTGCTGGTAACAAGGTAATTTGCATATTTTAAAAGTATGTTTTTAACAGAATCTACTGAACCGAAATGATTAATTAGATTATGTATGCATAAATCACAGTATAGGGATTATAAGTAAACAAAAAAAAAAACGGTTTAGTGGAGTGACAGAAGCCCTTTAAATCACCTTTCTTTCCCATTCTGACATTCAGTTTGGAGTTCAGGCCACTCCCAAAAGATGGACTTAACAACCCCCCCCCCCCCAGGCCCTGCTAAGCCATGCCCCCTTCAACTCCACAGCCAACAGGGATTAAAAAAATGAAGGTAAAAATCAGCTGCAGGGGTTGAAGGGACGGTGACTTTCTCCCTGCATCTCACACTCAGACAGCACAGTGATGTTGTCTGAGAGTGAGCTGTTCAAAATGACATCCCTGTTCCAGACGGAGTAGAGGGTCTGCGCCGGACTGTCCAGCCTAAAACCAGACCTCTGGCTACCCTAGGGGCAGGCTGCTGTGGAGGTCACAGTTAAGGGGACGGTCCGCTATGGAGGTCAGTGTTAAGGGGCAGATTGCTGTAGAGGCCACTGTTAAGGGGGTGGCGTGTTGTGGAAATTACTGGGGTACTGTGCAGGTCACTAAAAAAGGGGCGGACGCAGTGGAGGTCACTGTTAAAGGGGCTGGGTACAGTGGAGGTCACTGTTAAGGGAGTGGGGTACTGTGGCAGGTCACTGTTAAAGGGGTGGGCACTGCGGAGGTCTCTGTTATAGGGGCAGGGAATGGTGGAGGTCACAGTTAAGGGGACGGTCCGCTATGGTGAATGGTGGTCAGTGTTAAGGGGCGGGTTCTGTGGAGGTCACTGTCAAGGTGATGGGGTGTTGTGGAAGTCACATTTTAAGGGAACGGAGCTCTGTGGAGGTAACTGTTAAAGGGGCTGGGTACAATGGATGCCACTGCTAAGGGAGCGTGGTACTGTGGCAGTCACTGTTAAAGGGGCAGTCGCTGTGGAGGTCTCTGTTAAGGGGGCCGGGAATGGTGGAGGTCAGTTAAGAGGACTGTAACCTATGGTCAGTGTTAAGGGGGCGGGCCCCTGTGGAGGTCACTGTCAAGGGGGTGGGGTGCTGTGGAACTTACTGTTAAAGGGGCAGGTTGCTGTAAAGGTCAAAGTTAAGGGGTGGGCTGCTATGGAGGTCCCATTTTAAGGAGACGGGGCACTGTGGGGGGTCAGTGTTAAGGGGTGGGGGCTGTGAATGTCACTGTTATAGTGGATACTGTCGATATCTTTTAACGAGACACACAAAATTTAAAGGAAATAGATTAAATATACCCATGTGAAGCCGGGTCCTTCAGCTAGTATATATATATATATATATATATATATATATATATATATATATATATAGATATGTACTTATTTTAGATGAGCAATATAGAACGACATACAATATGAAAATATGTGGGAATGGTGTTTCTTACTTAAAATACAACTAAATTAAATGTATAAAACATAAAGCAAAATGGTATTCATAGAGTCTACTCCTTTCTTCCAAAAAAAGACCTTTTTTAACAAAAATAAAATATGTGTTAGTTCCACAAATGGCTGGTTCCTTGAAGGGGTTGTCCAGCATTTTTTTTAAACCCCCTCCATCCCTCTCCCAGTGATAATTCTGAAGAGATCTATACTTTTCTGCTCCCTACAGCATGGTTTCGTCTCCCTGGCTCTGTGTCTTCATAGATGGGGTCAGGTGAACCACTACTGCCAATTGCTGGACTCAGCACTAGTGTGTCCCCAAGCGGCATGTGACCCAGTGGTGATGTATATTTGAAGACACAGCACCACTGGGTCACATGTCACTGCTAAGGCCAACCATGAAGTTCACAACTTCTTAAGGGGCTAATATGGTCCTCCCCAATGGCTTCAAAAAGAAAAACCACCAGTCAGTAAAACTAGATTGCAGACTTTATGTTGTAAAGCAGTGCAGATCTTTATAGAAGAAAAAAATAAATAAAATCTTGATTGTTGATTCCAACTAAACTATAGCAAAAACACTTGTGCTTTTTGTGGCTATGTTTGTGTCATGCTATGCTCCATTTATACTCTCCCTAAGGAGAGTTAGTTCCCTCCTGACCCGAATACAGGCCTCTCACCCAGTTAAGCCAGTACTCTCTGCTCTGCACTGATGAGGGGCAATCACCCCGAAACAGCTGTCTGCAGATGAGGTGCTGGCTTATTTAATATCCAAGTCATGTCTCAAGGCTTATTTTAAGAGCTGAACATTGACTTATAGGATAGCTGCCTTACAGCGGGTGGCATTAGAGGCAGAGCTTGTTAAGAGCTCATTTGCATCCCATACTCCATTTCAAATGTTTCTAGTGAGTTCAATGTACTTGCAAATGACATTTATCATGTAGACAAAGTTAATACAAGGCACTTACTAATGCATTGTGATTATCCATATTGCCTCATTTGCTGGCTTGATTAATTTTTTCATCTCATTATACACTTCTGGTTTCCATGGTTATGACCACCCTACAATCCAGCAGCGGTGGTCATGCTTGCACACTATAGGAAACGGTGCATGCCCACGATTACAGCCACCAGAGAGACCAGAGCTTTTTCCTATAGTGTGCAAGCGCAACCACTACTGATAGATTGCAGGGTGGTTGTTACCATGGATACAAGCAGTGTAAAATGAGATGGAAAACTGAATCAAGCCAGCAAAGGACACAATATATACAATCACAATACATTAGCAAGTGCCCTGTATTAACTTTATCTACATGATAAATGCCCTTTGCTGAAGTGAGACAACCCCTTTAATAATAGTGCCTCAAACCGGCTTCCCACCAGGTGACCACCACCTAAAGTCTCCCAATTCATCCTCTTACCATTTGGCACCAATTGACCCCATGAGGAAGCAGCCAAAATGACAGAATTCTTTCTGTCTGCGCTGGAAAGACTTTCTCATCAAAATGCTGGTACTACCAAAGATTTTATACCACTTTGAGAATCTACCAATCCTATTACCGCTTTCTGCACAATCTCCAATCTGTACTTTCTAAACATATTTGGAAGCATGGTACAGCTAGGGTATCCTCCCAAATGCTTTGGCTTCCTGTGCATAAAGGGGGTCTGGGAATGGCAATACTACCATGCCACTATATTAAATCGACTAAGACAATGGACTGACTGCATTCCCATAAACATTGGGTCTCTCTAGAGAAAGAAGCCTCATCCTCTGTGCCTTTACATTTTCAGCTATGGTTACTAAGGGCTGTATTGCACCTACAGATTATCTGACAGATTTGGTCAGATGGCCGTTTACACACACAGATCTTTTGTTATACACACCAACTAGTTGGTCAGATATTCTTTTGGTGTAAAATAGTCCTTACAATGCATCATGAAGATCTAGAATTTCCTCTTCGAACCATTAAATCAGGTTTAACAGCCTGTGAGAGATATGTGGTTTCCAAACAGCTGTTACCCTTTCACATGTGCAGCCTTCCATTACCTGCATTCTGATATCTTATTCCTGATATTGACTTATCTGGTTGGATTAATTCACATGTATGCTCAGTATCTGATATCTGGGTGAACAACTATTTACTGTCCATTGCAGAGATCATTTCTAAATGTAACCTACTATATGAGGGGTCAGCAACCTTCAGCACTCCATGCACACTTTCTTGGATTTTCTTGTAGCTCCCATAGAAGGGAAAGGAGGATTCTAGGAGTTGTAGTTTCCGGAGATTTAGGCCTGAGGAGAAGTCTAGTCAGGGTCGGACTGACCATAGACCTTACAGGGAAATTTCCCAGTGGTCCGATGCACAGGGAGCCCTCCTCATGACTACAGGAGCCCTACAGAATTCAACTGTATCGCCACCCTCAGGAAGGGGATACAGTTGAATGCTGCAGCAGGGGCAGCAGCATTTTATGCTGCACTGTGGTATTTGACTTTGTTGGGGAAGTATTTTGTGCTGTACTACAGTATTGCTGGCTCCACCACACTTTGAGATTTGAGACTTTATTCATTGTAACCAACAGACCTGGCCATTTACTTCATCCATCAACGCCTCCATCTGCCCTCCTGTCTTGCACCCATCTATCTAACATCAAGGGCGCCTCTGCCCTGAGGGAAGAAAGGGAGCACCCTCCACACACTGCACGGCTCCAGGCAGTGTTGGAGTGAGGACAATAACTGTGAACCACTATCACTCCTAGGCCGAATGCACACGGCCGTGTTTCACGGCCGTGAGCAGTCCGTGGAACCACGGGCTGGATTCCTGCTGAGAGCAGGAGCGCACGGCGTCATTGGTTGCTATGACGCCGTGCGCTCCCTGCTGCTGCCGCATTACAGTAATACACAGCAGGAATCCAGCCGGTGGCTCCAAGGACCGCTCACGGCCGTGAAACATTCAGCCTTAGTGTAACAACTACCACTGCCCTCCTCCCTGCCTCCCCCCTATTTAGCTGCATTATTTTGCTTACTTAGACACAGCGGTTTGCATGTGCAGCTATGCCTGTTACTGTAGCTCATCCCCTTAAAGCAATGGGGTACACTGCAATGCCAGGCCAGTCGTTGATGTTTGCTCTTTTATGGTGCTGATTAGAAGGTTTTCAGGAGGCTGCCACACAACTAACATTTATAGGCTATTCTAAAGGCCCCTTTACATGGGTTGACACAGCAGGTAATTATCGGGAATGAGTTGTTTGTTCCTGATAATTGCCTGCTCTGCAGAGGTGGTGAGGGCTGCAGAGCAGGCAATTATCAGGAACAAACAACTCATTCCCGATAATTACCTGCTGTGTCAACCCATGTAAAGGGGCCTTTAGAATAGCCTATAAATCATTTCCTCTGTATGAGGATGGTCGATCACTGCTGCGATCTCTCGTCCCCATGGAGAATCATTGCTTCTGGGCAGCAGATCACTGTTTACATAGGACAATCTGCTGCCCAGAAATGATTAAAGTGACTGCACCAGCAATGCTTTCACCCAATGAACAAACGTTTGCTTATTCATAGAGAGATCGGTGGCACCTTTACACAAGACCTGGAAGGAGCAAGAAGTGCCACTTCCCAATAATTGTCCCAACCATTGGCCTATGTAAAAGGCCTTAAGGATAGACTTATCTTCAGATTTTGACCAAATATGGCAATACACATTAGATGGCCATGTGACCCCGCTGATTTCAGTGGGATCATCTGACTTCCTAATGTCTATGGCAGGAATGGCCAACCTGCGGCTCTCCAGCTGTTGCAAAACTACAACTCCCAGCATGCCTAGACTGCCTACAGCTATCAGCCTACAGCAGGGCATGGTGGGAGTTGTAGTTCTACAACAGCTGGAGAGCCGCAGGTTGGCCAGCCCTGGTCTATGGGGTTCCCTGACTCTCCTCTGACAGCAGATATGAGGAGAGATAAGTTGGCTTTCAATAATAGTTGTCGGCTGAACGAGTTGTGGGGCCATCCGTCATCTAATCTGTATGGCCATTGTTAGTAACAAGAGAACCGCTTGCAGTTGGTACTGGTTATTAATGATAAACATTTGAAAAGTAAGGGTACGGCCACACCGTTAGGTTTTTGTATGCCGTTTTGGAAGCCAAAATCAGGAGTGGATCGAAAAAGGAGAAAACGTATAAAGGACAAATATAACCTCTCTTTTTTTTTCTTTTTTTTTTTTTTTACTCACTCCTGGTTTTGGCTTCCAAAACTGCATTCAGAAACCTGACCGTGTGGCCGTACCCTAATGTTTAGCTCCCTTTCATGCATTCCATGGTGTAAAATGGAAATAGTTTGTAAAATGTATTCAGTTGTTAAGGCGGATCGGTCAGTGTAATATGCTGCATCATTAATGCTACATGTCCACACATAGTAGTCAAAATGACACAAGAAATGTCCCCGCTTCCGTTTTGTCCCCATTCATTGTCAATGGGGACAAAACTGAACTGAAGGAAACGGAATGCACCAAAATGCATTCCGTTCCGTTTGGTAGCGTCCCCATCGCGGACAGAAACACGCTGCAAGCAGCATTTTTCTGCCTGCGATGTGGTGCGGAGCAAGATTGATCCGTCCTGACACACAATGTAACTCAAGGGGACGGATCAGTTTTCTCTGACACAATCGAAAATGGATCCGTCTCCCATTGATTTTCAATGTTGTTCAAGACAGATCCGTCATGGCTATAGAAGACATAATACAACCGGATCCGTTCATGACGGATGCATGCGGTTGTATTTTTGTAACGGAAGTGTTTTTGCAGATCCATGATGGATCTTAAAAAAATGCTAATGTGGAAGTAGCCTACCACATAGCTCAGCAACCCAGTGCACTAATGGGCTGACAGACAGGCTGATGTGTATATGTTACTTTCCCTGGGAAAAAGAGAGGTGCAGAGAGGCAGGGAAGAGGTCTTCTCATTAATACCCCAAATTTATAAATTGCGTGTCCAGTGTATCATTTCGGTTTTCCTAGTTACCAAACACCATAACATTTTTCATGTCATTTTGACTATATGATGTTTTTTGGTGTCTACTTGTCGACCATGATCACATGTGAAAGAAAGACCATATGATATACAGTAAATTAAATACTGCCCTGTCCAAAGATTTCTTCTTTAAATTTAGGATTTAACCTTATTACAATAAATGCATCAAGGACCCCAGTATACTGTACAGTCGTGGCCAAAAGTTGTGAGAATGACACAAATATTAGTTTTCACAAAGTTTGCTGCTAAACTGCTTTTAGATCTTTGTTTCAGTTGTTTCTGTGATGTAGTGAAATATAATTACACGCACTTCATACGTTTCAAAGGCTTTTATCGACAATTACATGACATTTATGCAAAGAGTCAGTATTTGCAGTGTTGGCCCTTCTTTTTCAGGACCTCTGCAATGCGACTGGGCACTGCTCTCAATCAACTTCTGGGCCAATTCCTGACTGATAGCAACCCATTCTTTCATTATCACTTCTTGGAGTTTGTCAGAATTAGTGGGTTTTTGTTTGTCCACCCGCCTCTTCAGGATTGACCACAAGTTCTCAATGGGATTAAGATCTGGGAAGTTTCCAGGCCATGGACCCAAAATGTCAACGTTTTGGTCCCCGAGTCACTTAGTTATCAGTTTTGCCTTATGGCATGGTGCTCCATCGTGCTGGAAAATGCATTGTTCTTCACCAAACTGTTGTTGGATTGTTGGAAGAAGTTGCTGTTGAAGGGTGTTTTGGTACAATTTTTTATTCATGGCTGTGTTTTTGGGCAAAATTGTGAGTGAGCCCACACCATTGGATGAGAAGCAACCCCACACATGGTCTCAGGATGCTTGACACAGGACTGATAGTAGCGCTCACCTTTTCTTCTCCGGACAAGCCTTTTTCCTGATGCCCCAAACAATCGGAAAGGGGCTTCATCGGAGAATATGACTTTGCCCCAGTCCTCAGCAGTCCATTCACCATATTTTCTGCAGAAGATCAATCTGTCCCTGATGTTTTTTTTGGAGAGAAGTGGCTTCTTTGCTCCCCTTCTTGACACCAGGCCATCTTCCAAAAGTCTTCGCCTCACTGTGCGTGCAGATGCGCTCACACCTGCCGGCTGCCATTCCTGAGCAAGCTCTGCACTGGTGGCACTCCGATCACGCAGCTGAATCCTCTTTAGGAGAAGATCCTGGCGCTTGCTTGACTTTCTTGGACGCCCTGAAGCCTTCTTAACAAGAATTGAACCTCTTTCCTAAAGTTCTTGATGATCCTATAAATTGTGGATTTAGGTGCAATCTTAGTAGCCACAATATCCTTGCCTGTGAAGCCATTTTTATGCAACGCAATGATGGCTACATGCATTTCTTTGCAGGTCACCATGGTTAACAATGGAAGAACAATGATTTCAAGCATCAACCTCCTTTTAACAGGTCAAGTCTGTCATTTTAACCCAATCAGCCTGACATAATGATCTCCAGCCTTGTGCTCGTCAACATTCTCACCTGAGTTAACAAGACGATTACTGAAATGATCTCAGCAGGTCCTTTAATGACAGCAATGAAATGCAGTGGAAAGGTTTTTTTGGGATTAAGTTAATTTTCATGGCAAAGAAGGACTATGCAATTCATCTGATCACTCTTCATAACATTCTGGAGTATATGCAAATTGCTATTATAAAAACTTAAGCAGCAACTTTTCCAATTTACAATATTTAGGCAATTCTCAAAACTTTTGGCCACGAGTGTACATGGTATAGGTTATTTTCTTGTCTTCAAGACCAAGCCTGATTCTTTGGCTTGATGAGAGCAATGACATATTCTGAAAATGAGAAAAATGTAGATGTCAATAGAATAACTTTTATAATGGGTGTCGCACACTGCACACCTCCTATGCTGGAGGCTCCCACACCCCAAATCACATGTCATGTCATATCACAACATGATGACAAATAGTTATTTCATCTAGTTATATATATGTGGTATTCCCTGTGATTAGGTTATGTTCTTAGTACACTGCACATCTTAAACATTATACTGTTTCGAAACTTTTGTAAAAATAATTGCCAGAAGTTGATTATTAATTTGCTTTATACAGTACATTAGCTGTAAAGCTGATTATACTCATAAATTGTGTAGCAGGAAGACCACTGATAAAACTGTTAGGCTAGTTTCACACTAGCGGCAGGGAACTCCGGCAAGCTGTTGCGGGGGATGAACAGCCTGTTGGATCCGTGCTGCCGCTAGTGCACGCGTGCCCCCGGACTACCACTCCGGCCCCATTGACTATAATGGGGGCGGGCCGGAGTTCCAGCGGCAGCACGGCAAACATGCCAAGAGGTGGCCAGAATAAAACTACGACAGGGTCTTAGCGGAAAGGGAATCTTGCGTGCTGTGTTCTCAGCAGAAATGTGGCTTTAACATTTAATTTTTTACCATAAGTATCATATAATAAGGTAAAGAATAAGCTACATATAAAGATATTCATATTTTCATGATATTTTTCTCTGAATAACTCCCTGAGACAGTGACATATGCAATATTTTTGTAAAAGTGATAGTGGGTGATTTCAGGGCTTTAACCCCTTAGTGACCACACATGAGCCTTTTTACAGCAGTCACTAAGGGGCTTTAGGCTGGGACGCTGCTTTTTCACGACAGCCTGGTCTAAGCACTGCATGGGTCCCCCGTGCAGCAGGGAGCACGGGTTTGGCTCTCATATGAGAGCCGCAGCCCTGCTCTAACAGGAGTGTTGATCCTGGCTGTTTAACGCTTTACATGCTGTGGACATCTAAAGCAGTGACAGAGGGAGCGGACACCCTCTGTCTTCCATCGGCACCCCACAAATGCGATCGCAGGGTGCCGATGTGTGTAAAGGCTGGGTGGGGTCTCTGGTGCAGCATGCTGGTCAATGTCAGTATAGCACTGACATTAAAATGCAATGCACTATAGGGATAGTGCATTGTGTTTTAGAAGCAATCAAAATGTTGTCTGTTATAGTCCCCTTGTGGGACTATTATGTGGTTAAAAAAAAGTTTAAAAAAAGAATTTATTAAATAAAAAAATTCCAGTAAAAAAACATGCTTTTTTTCCATTAAAATATACTTTTCAATGAAAAAAAATGCAAAATAAAATCTCCCCCATATGTTTGGTATTGCTGCGTCCGTAATGACCCACACTACATAAATATCATGTAAATGATTCCCTACGGTGAACGCCGTAAACAAAATTAATTTACAAAAGACAGAATTGATCATTTATCCTTAGTTGCCACAAAAAAAATTCATAACAAGCGATCAAAAAGTGTAATTTACTGCAAAATGATACCAATGAAAACTACAAGTCGTCCCCCAAAAATCAAGCTTGCACACAAATCCAAAGAAAGAAAAAGAAAAAAGTTATGGGTCTTGGGAAACGGTGATGCAAAAAAGATTTTCTTCCTTTTAAAAAAAAGACGTAGAAAGTAGTAAAACGTAAAACATTTATTTGGTATTGCTATAATCATACTGACCCAGAGAATAAGGATATTATGCTATTTATACCAAAAAGTGAACAACGTAAAAACTCAGTGGCAGTATTGTTTTTCCCATATCACTCCCAGAAAGAGTTAAAAGTTAATCAGAAAGCTATGTCTACCCCAAAATGGCACCATTAAAACTACAACTTGTCCCGCAAAAAAACAAGCCCTTCTAAAGCTATAGAGACGTAAAATAAAAAAAAGTTATAGCTCTTGGAAGGCGACGATAAAAAAAAAAAAAATTAAGAAAAATGCTTGGTCAGTAAGGCCTGACAAAGAGGGGGGTCACTAAGGGGTTAATACTGCTAAATGCGCCAGAAAGAGTCGCCTTATTCATGAGCTTCCTCTCTTCCTGCCCACCTGCTGACGATTGACGGATCTCTTTTTGGAAGAAAACCAAGGAGAGAACTGTCAATCATCTGTGGGGAAAGTGGAAAGTGGTTTCCAGTATTAGAAAAAAGGGGTTTACTTTTCTTTCTGACAGAGTGTTTTGGAGTGTATTTAGAATTGCTGATCAACACCACTGAAGTGAATTCGGTTGACCTGCAATGCCAGGCAGAACCCATGGAATTTGAGGGATTTAAAAATGCCATTTTTTTAATCTAATCTGGACAACCCCTATAATATAATAATTAATTTCTTGGTAGCACCAGTGACGTCATTCTTTGTACTAACCAATAGTTTGTGCATTTCTACGCAGAAGCTTGTCTTATCCCCAGGCATTGAACGGAACTTATGGTTTAGTGTCTTCTAGTTTTAAATATGCCTGTTCACTTGAATAAGACTGAACTGCAAAAACAAGCAAAGCCTAAAGACGAGTAAGACTATTTTTGAAAAAGAAAACAGCAGATTCCTTTTCTCTCACACGGCTCCTCAGCGTCAGAAATCCTTATGGCTGTTTTGTACATGTATAAGTGGAAGTTTCTGTTCTTTGGCTTCTGATCTGACTTCTCTAGAGAACATAATACCCACATTCTATAACCCACGTGATCCTACTAAAAGCTAAAGCTACTTACATTGATTATAATCCTCTTATTTATGATCCTATGTAAGTTTGGCTTACCATAGAGTGAATTGTAAAGTTAAGCTGCACATGGCACATAGTGGCCTATGTACTAATATTGCTGAACTACCAACAGCTACAGGAGTATGTTTAGACAGTGATGTGCCTAGGGTGTTTGGCACTCGGGGCGAGTCCTTTCTCTGGCACCCCCCAATACCTGTAAAAAAAATTGTACCCCTCACAGTAGCATTGCCCTAATTGTGCAACCTTCACAGTAGTTTTGTACAGATGTGTGCCCCATCACAGTAGTTATGCCCACATTGTGCCCTCTCACAGTAGTTATGCCCACATTGTGCCCCCTCACAGTAGTTATGCCCTCTCTGTGCCCCTTTCACAGTTGTAATGCCCTCTTTGTGCTCCTTCACAGTAATAATCCCCATTTTGCCTCCTTCATATTAATAATCCCCATTGTGCCCCCTTTATAGTGGCTCTGTGCCCCCTCCATAGTAGAAATGCCCATTGTGCCCCCTTCACATTAGTAATGCCCTCTGTGCCTATTCTGTAGTAGTAATGCCCTCTGTGCCCCTTCCATAGTAATAAAACCCTGTCTGCCCCTTCATAGTAATAAAGCCCTGTCGGCCCCTTTATAGTAATAAAGTCCTCTGTGCCCCCTCCATAGTAATAAAGTCCTCTGTCTGTGCCTCCTCCATAGTAATAAAGTCCTCTGTCTGTGCCTCCTCCATAGTAATAAAGCCCTCTGTGCCCCCACGCCCCCCCCCCCCCCTTAGTACGCCACTGTGTATAGACATTGTTGGGTTGTTGGGTACATTGTTCTGCCCAAGATATTGGTTGCACCTCACATGCCATATTCAAGAACCAAAGTGGCTGAGAATGTTAATAAATCAGTTTAGCGCAGTGTGTCTTGTATTCCTTTTTTTTCGACAACTATTAAAATGATGTAGATGTAAATTGTCCAGGGGCTTTATAAATATGATATTAAGCAATTTTCATTGTTATACAAGTACTTTCTAACTAGAGAAGAACTTGCAACACACCAATTTTTAAATCTGCCTACATACACGTTTCTACTGCTTGCATTCATTTTTTTTTTGTGTTCTTCCATTCCTGATATACTATTGAGGCAGTGGTCTACTAAGGAGGTGGCCACCTGCAGTCATTTCTCAAGTAGTAGTATTCTTCATTGGTCTGACGCTGTCTAATCTGTGCAGACAGTGTCAGAGCAGTGACGAACTGTCATCTGAGTTTGATAGATTTACCTTTATACTGGGCTGGAGCTTCTCTTTAACAGCTTAGTTGTTGATTCTCCTCTGATTGTGCTTCTCCATAGATGTTTGTCCACAATGCCTTCACCGTGGGATACAGTGAGAACACAATACAACCTGTTCTTGGAGACCACAATGCATTCTGTACTCACAAAAACTTGAGATGAATACATTGGGGAGCAGATGGACAGACATCAAGGGAGGAAGGAAGTGGCGAAACCAAAGCTGTCCAGGAGAAGCGCCACCCCAGCATAAAAGTAAATCTGGCAAACTCAAGTGGAAGTTTTCATCATTACTCTGATGCTGTCTGTGCTGATTGGACAGCATCAGAGCAGTGAAGAACACCCATAATACATGCCTGTAGATGGCCTACCCCTCTGCAAACTTCTGCCTATAAAGTGTACTAAAAACCAGAACTAGTGGCCTCGATATCTAGGGAAGTCAGTCATACAAAAATAGAAAATGTGGAAAGAATCAGGGGAGCATGAAGAACACATGTAGGTAGACATTTTTATACATTTAGAATGATGACAGGTTATCTTTAAGTACTAAACTGGGATGGTTGTGGTTGAAGCATCACTATGTTAAATAAATATATAAACCCGAGTTCCCACATGTTTTACAAGGCTAGTAAAGACTATCTAGCAAATTTGGATCTTGACACGCATAATAAAAATATTAAATATTCCTATAAACCTGATGACTTTTTAATAATAATCATTGCGATTGTATAAAACAAATATTTAAATATTTTCAAATTTCTTATTGAGATCAGCAACATATAAATTTTAGATACATACTTGCAGATATTCACAGTGAGCATCATTATTTGGTTGTAGTTTTCTTTATTGATAGAAAATATTTTGGGAAAGATTGTTCTCTGTATAGCTAAAGAATTGTTTTCTTTATATTTTCATTAGATAGCTGTCATTTTAATCTATTTTTTATATTTACTGGTAGCTTTTGGTACACGTGTTATTAACTGGCCACCACATACAGAGCAATCTCTCCATTTTACATTTTGGTCAAATTTACATAAAATGAAAGAGAGAAATATTCCATCCCTTTGTATTTAGGTACTCACCTAGTGAATAAATATTTGAGCATATCAAATCCCACTTTGGGGGTAACCATAGAGAGCAGTGAAGAACATTGCCAATGGAAACCAGAAAACCATACTGGAAACCAGTATGCATGCCATGTAGTGGCGATGTCTGCTTCTGAACAAGCCAAAATCAATAAGATAAATCCCAGGATTTTAGAAAAGGCACAGTAATTTATTAAAATGGATGATTAAAATAATTATACCTATGATAAAATAAAAATATCATTGTAATGGCACATTATCCTTTCCTCAGTTATGTGAAATGCGTCATCACAGAGAGGTTTTATTTTATTTGTTATAGTTATTTGGCCATTAGGTCATTATTCCAGTCATGCAAAAAATGCTTTCCACTTCTTGAAAAAAGTTTTTGGTGCATCACCCTTATGTTTGTCTTAAAAAAGCAGATATTTTTTTTCATCTGCATAACTAACATGCTTATTGTGGGAATATCTAGGTCCAGCCATTTTTAAAAGTATGATTTTTTTCAACCGGTACAAAATAACAGCTCGCAGTTAAAAATGTCCCAAAGATGGACAACACATCTATTCTAACAAAAACATTTATTACGAAATCAGATTGAGCATCCAGCAGGTGTCGTATTTATACAGCCATTTAGTTTAGTGCAGGCAAGCTCAACCTGCGGCCCTCCAACTGTTGTAAAACTACAACTCCCACAATGCCCTGATGTAGGCTGATAGCTGTAGGCTGTTCAGGCATGCTGGGAGTTGTAGTTTTGCAACAGCTGGAGGGCCGCAGGTTGAGCATGCCTGGTTTAGTGCATCCTAAAATCATTAGTGACTAACCTCCATCCCCCCCCCCCCCCCATGAATTTTTGTTTACTTCTAGGACAGATCCTTTTTCATATGAGGTCAATGGATACACAATCAATTGATCTGAAAAGTTTCTTATGTATCTGGCAGAGTTTGTTTAACATTGCAAGAAAAAAACTATGAACCTGGTTAACTTTAACAAAAAAGTTTCTAGCTGAAAATGATATTTCTACATTCTAACTCTGGCTCTCGTTGTATGCATTATTTGGACCAGATTCAATTTCTTATATTCTAGAAAGTTATTTGAGACGTACACTTTTTATAGACGCATTTAAAACTATGCCCCAAGTCTTGAACGTTTCGAGGGGAATCCAAACCAGATAGTGGAGAGTCTAGGAGTAAAATCATTGTTTTATTCAAATTTTTTCTAATTCCCAGCATATCTCCATATTTGCCAAAAAGTTCTGTTACCCTATCCAAGGGGAGAGAATAATCACCCAAAAATAAAAGGGCATCATCCACATATAAACTGATTTTCTCATCCCTCCCACTATGTAAGAATCTTCCAACTAGGGTGTACTCTCTAATATATTGAGCAGCAGGCTCATCACCAGTAAAATAGGATGAGAGATAAGGGGGCAGCCCTATGTTGTTCCTCTTTGGAGCTGAAAAAAATCAGCGGAAAGTCTATTTAATCTAATTCTTCACTTGGGACTACTACAAAGCAGGCCAATTCACTTCATAAATTTTGGACCAAATTAACCATTATTTGAAGACCTTCCATTCAACACTGTTAAAAGATGCCCCTATGGCCTGACATTAATGAATGTACCTGAAGATTTCCAAATCATTTTCTAAGATTTAGTTTGATAGAATTATTAGACATAAATCCAGTTGGGACTTGATGGACAATATTGGTCATCACTTTAAACAATCGGCATGCAGCTCCAGTTTCACATATGTGTTTAAAAGCAAGATGGGCCTGTACGAGTCCTTCTCACTTAGATCTTTAGATTTGTCTCTTGCATAGAAGAGTGTAAATGCCTTCTGTAAATAACATATTAAAGACCAAATGGAATTACCATATTCTATGTATCTATCTCAAAGGGGATATCATCTGTGCCTGATGCATTGTCTCTTGCTGCTAAATTCAGAGTCTCCTGTAGATCCATTCTACTCAAAGGAACATTCAGCAGTTTGATTTCTTAAAGGGGTTATCCCTTGACTAATGTAAAAAATTAAAATAAGACACCATATAGTAACAGTGATGGCTAACCTCCAGGTACAGGGCTGGTTCTGGCTTTGTTAGAAAGAGGTTGACATGTACTATATCTGTGATGGCTAACCTCTGGCGCTCCAGACGTGGTCCAACTACAACTCCCAGCATGCTCCATTCATTTCTGTGGAGTTCTGAGAACAACCAAGCAACTGTGCATGAATCTTGGGAGTTTCAGTTTTGCCATAGCTGCGATGGCTAACCTTTGCCGGAAGTTAGCCATTGCAGATATAGTACATGTCAACCGCTTTCTAACAAAGCTAGAACCAGCTCTTTACCTCACATGGATCCATAAATCTCCCCATTCATTGCTCTGCTAGATTTATATCAAGCTATCACGATCGGCGTAACTGTCACATACGTGACACGGAGGGAGGAAAAGAGGGAGGCCCTGCCCTAGTGAGAGGGAAGGTGGTGACCCCTGACTCACCTTGCGGCTGGCGCCTGGCTGCCCTGTCGTCCCTAGACGGGTTCCTCACCCGTACGCCGATCACGTGCCTAAAACCCTGGCTTTCCCTAGGATGAGCCCTAGATAGTGAACAGGGCGGTGGGAACACTAGTCCGCACCACTAGCTCTAAAGGAAAACACCAAGGGGAGGACAGACAATAGAAGCTACGGATCCCTGAGTGAGACAAAAAGGATAGCAAGGCAAACACAGAAAACAAACACTAAGAAACACCGTGATCTTTAGACATAGAGCGCGCAGCCACCCGCTGCGACTTCCTGACCCCGGGTATAACGGAGTCAGACGTGGCTCTTGACACCCTTGTGACAGTACCCCCCCTTTCACGAGGGGCCTCCGGACACTCAGGACCAGGTCTCTCCGGATGAGAGACATGGAAAGCCTGAATCAACCTGTTGGCGTTTACCTCTGACGCTGGAACCCACATTCTTTCCTCGGGACCGTAACCCCTCCAATGCACCAGATACTGAAGAGAGCGGCGGACCCGACGAGAATCAACAATTCTGGATATTTGAAACTCCAGATTACCATCCACAACAACAGGAGGAGGTGGCAGCGGTGATGGTTCTAGAGGTGGAACATACTTCTTGAGCAACGACTTATGGAAGACGTTATGGATCTTAAAAGTCTGAGGTAGCTCCAGGCGAAAAGCCACAGGGTTAATGACGGCTACAATTTTATAAGGACCAATGAACCTAGGACCCAGTTTCCAAGAGGGAACCTTCAACTTAATATTCCTAGTAGACAACCACACATAGTCATTCACTCCTAGGTCCGGACCTGGCGACCGTTTCTTATCGGCCATGCATTTGTATTTACCACTCATATTTTTCAAGTTAGCTTGCACCTTCTGCCATACCGATGAAAGAGATGAAGAAAACCGTTCCTCTTCGGGAACCCCAGAAGACCCCCCCTCTTTGAAAGTACAAAATTGGGGATGAAAACCGTATGCACCAAGAAATGGTGACTTGCCAGTGGATTCCTGACGGCGATTATTTATGGCAAACTCGGCTAACGGTAAATATGATGACCACACCTCTTGGTTTTCAGACGCAAAACACCTTAAATATGTTTCTAGGTTTTGGTTGGTACGCTCAGTCTGTCCATTCGACTGAGGATGGAAAGCTGAGGAAAAGGATAAGTGTACCCCTAAACGGGTACAAAAAGCTTTCCAAAACTTAGAAATAAACTGGGTTCCCCGATCCGAAACCACATCGGAAGGGACCCCGTGAAGCTTCACGATTTCACTGATAAACACCTGAGCAAGAGTCTTAGCATTAGGAAGTGCGGGTAGCGCAATAAAGTGTACCATTTTGCTAAACCTGTCTACTACTACCAAGATAACTGTTTTACCCGCAGACAAAGGTAAGTCAGTGATGAAATCCATTGATAGATGTGTCCATGGTCTATTGGGGATGAAAAGTGGCAATAAAGACCCTGCTGGACGTGTATGAGAGACTTTCGCGCGTGCACAAGTAGAACAAGTAGACACGAAATCTATTACATCCTGACGCAACCTTGGCCACCAAAAACGACGAGACAATAGCTCCAAGGTTGCTTTACTACCCGGGTGCCCAGCAAGTGCCGAATTATGATGTTCCTTCAATAACTCAAGACGCAGGTTCAACGGTACAAACAATTTCTCTGAGGGGCAAGAGGCCGGGGCGTCCCCCTGGGCCTCTAACACCTTTCCCTCTAGAACAGAGTGTACAGCAGAGACAACCACTCCTCTTTGTAAAATAGGTACCGGATCACTAACATTACCCCCTCCAGGGAAACTACGAGACAATGCGTCTGCCTTGGTATTTTTTGCCCCAGGACGATAGGTGATTACAAAGTTAAATCTGGTAAAGAATAGCGACCACCTAGCTTGTCTAGGGGTGAGACGCTTAGCCGATTCTAGGTACAGAAGGTTTTTGTGATCCGTAATTACCGTGACGGGGTGGATTGCTCCCTCTAAGAAGTGACGCCACTCTTCAAACGCCAGTTTAATCGCCAACAGTTCCCTATTTCCAATATCATAGTTCTTTTCTGCTGCAGATAATTTTTTGGAAAAGAAAGCGCAAGGACGCCATTTGCCAGGAGACGGACCCTGAGACAATACAGCCCCCACTCCCACCTCCGACGCATCAACTTCAACAATAAAAGGCTGGGAGACATCAGGTTGAATTAGGACAGGTGCCGAGGTAAATCTCTCTTTAAGAGAGGAAAATGCAATTTTAGCGGCGTCAGACCATTTAGAAAAATCAGTCCCCTTCCTAGTCATGTCAGTAAGGGGTTTAACGATCACTGAATAATTTTTAATAAACTTTCTGTAGAAATTTGCGAAACCCAAAAACCGTTGTAGAGCTTTAAGGTTCTCAGGAAGATCCCAATCTAAAATTGCCTGGACCTTCCCAGGATCCATACGGAAACCTGAAGCAGATAATAGATATCCCAGGAATTGTATTTCCTGAACGGCGAAGACACATTTTTCAATTTTCGCATATAATTTATTCGTCCGTAGGACCTGCAGTACTTGCCTGACATGTACTTCATGTGTTTTCAGATCAGCCGAATAAATTAAGATATCATCTAGGTATATGACTACAAACCTGCCGATGAGATGACTAAAAATATCATTAACGAAATGTTGGAAGACAGCAGGGGCATTGGTCAGACCGAAAGGCATGACTAAACTTTCGTAATGCCCCTCAGGGGTGTTAAAAGCTGTCTTCCACTCATCCCCTTCCTTGATACGAATCAGATTGTAGGCCCCCCTAAGATCAAGTTTGGAGAACCACCTAGCACCCGCAATCTGATTAAAAAGGTCAGGAATGAGAGGAAGAGGGTATGGGTCTCGGACGGTTATCCGGTTTAGCTCACGGAAATCTAGGCAAGGACGCAGGCCCCCATCTTTCTTTTTAACAAAGAAAAACCCTGCAGCCACGGGTGAAGAAGAGGGTCTGATGTGTCCCTTGGCCAGACTCTCGGAGATATAATCTTTCATGGCTTGTCTCTCGGGACCCGAAAGATTATACAACCTGGACTTGGGTAATTTTGCACCGGGAATCAGGTTAACCGGGCAATCATAAGGACGATGAGGTGGTAGCTTCTGACAACCCTTTTCAGAAAAAACGTCCTCAAAGTCCGAAATAAATGTAGGTAGGGAAGCTATGGAGGCGATTAAGCAATTGTTATTTAAGCAATTCTCTCTGCAATGCTCACTCCACTCCAATATCTCCCTGGCCTGCCAATCCACCACTGGATTGTGCGCTACCAACCAGGGAAGACCCAATACCACAGGAGAGGGAAGGCCCTCCAGAACGTAACATGAAAGACGCTCCTTATGGTGGTCCCCTACCCGAAGATGTAAGTTATGGACAACGTGAGTGAGGTTTCTCTGAGACAGAGGAGCAGAGTCAATAGCGAATATGGGAATGGGTCTCTGCAGCGTACAGAGAGACAAACCCATAGTGCGGGCAAAATGGGCATCTATCAAATTTACCCCTGCACCACTGTCTAGAAAAAAAGAAATAGACTCCGTCTTAACACCAAAAACAATAACCGCTGGCAACACAAATTGAGATGTTCGTATGGAGGAAACGTATACCCCCCGGCTGACATCCTCCGCACAGCCTGGGGTTAGTAGTTTTCCGACGGTCTTTTGTTTTTGGGAAAGGAGGGACAGACATTAATGAAATGACCCTTCCCCCCACAGAAAAAACAAGCCCCCCACCTACGGCGAACCTCAGGAGGACGGACCTGACGAGAAGTTCCTCCTAGCTGCATAGGCTCATCCAAGTCAGTACAGACTAACTGCTGCTTGGGAGAGGTTACCGATTGCTCAGGAATTTTCGATCTCTCCCTAAGACGTCTATCTATCCTGATAGAGAGGGACATAACAGCATCAAGGGAAAGGGGGGTCTCATACAGCGCCAGCGCATCCTTAACCCTTTCAGATAACCCAGAGCAGAACTGACTCCTGAGAGCCGGGTCGTTCCACTGAGTATCCGTAGCCCACCTGCGGAACTCTGAGCAATATTCCTCTGCTGGCCGATCTCCCTGTAGGAGTCTCCGTAACTTCGACTCAGCCAGGACGACACGGTCAGGGTCATCATATATGAGACCCAAAGCCCCAAAAAATCCCTCCACTGACCGGAGAGCCTGGGAACCAGGGGGCAACGAGAACGCCCAGGATTGCGGGTCCCCCTGAAGCAGGGAAATAACAATCCCCACCCGCTGTTCTTCATTACCTGAGGAGTAAGGGCGCAGCTTAAAATATAATTTGCAGGCCTCACGGAACAACACAAATTTGTCCCTTCCCCCAGAGAATCTGTCAGGAAGAACAACCTTGGGTTCTGTAACAACCTGGTTACCCATAGCAACCGCTGGGCTTACGGTCTGCTGCATTTGCTGCTGCTGTTGGAGGACAGACGCCTTCAATCCTGCCACCTCCAAAGACAGGCCTTGAAGCTGTTTTGCCAAAGCAGCAATAGGATCCATATTGGATTCTAAGTAGAGAAAAAAAAAATTATATATATATATATTTTTTTTTTCTCAAAAAAAATAAGGGCCAGTTATAATATCACGATCGGCGTAACTGTCACATACGTGACACGGAGGGAGGAAAAGAGGGAGGCCCTGCCCTAGTGAGAGGGAAGGTGGTGACCCCTGACTCACCTTGCGGCTGGCTGTAATATATAGCAATATAGCGAATATTCGAAAAAAACGAATATAGAGCAATTTAGCTAATATAGTGCTATAATCTTTTTTTTTATAGTTGTAATTTTTTTCTAATCTGAACTTCAGATGAGAAAAAATTACAACTATTAGACAAAGAAGATTATAGCACTATATTAGCTTAATTTCTCTATATTCGTTTTTTTCGAATTTTCGCTATATTGCTATAACTTCGTTTTTTCGAATATTTGTAATATTCTAAAACAAGAATATATAGCAATATAGCGAATATTCGAAAAAAACGAATATAGAGCAATTTAGCTAACATAGTGCTATAATCTTCTTTGTCTTAAAGTTGAAAAATTCGCAATAAAAATTCGAATCCGAAAATTCAAATTACGAAAATTCGCATATTACACAATAATTACCTTGCCGATTTTTTCAAGAAAAAAAAATCGTGCATTTTCGAATATGACCCCTGCCGCTCATCACTACTCCTAAAGTCAAGTATATTGCAGCCTTCTTATTGGCCCACAAGCTAGAAGCAGGAAGGGATCATGTGTACTGATAAAAAAAAAAAAAAAAAAATGAAAAAACGAATATTCGAAATTACGAATATATATAACTATATTCGAAATATTCGCGAATTTTCGAAGTGGCTATATTCGCGATAAAAATTCGAAATTCGAATATTCGTGATCAACACTAATTGCTACTGCGCCAGAAGAATATCAACGTAGACAACATGAAGGAGTAAAAGGCCTGCCCGGAGTGGAAGTTATTGCAGATGATATATTGGTATATGGCTGTGGTGACACTACAGAGGAGGCCACAAAGGATCATGACAAGAATTTGATTGGACTCTTAGAGAGAGCATGAAAGCTGAACCTAAAATTCAATAAAAAGAAGCTGAGATTGAGGCTATCTTCGGTACCATACATGGGATATTTACTCACAGCAGAAGGCCTGCTTCCTGATCCAGAAAAAGTCAGAGCAATTTTAGAGGTACCAAAGCCTGATAATGTACAAGCAGTTCAGAGACTGCTAGGGTTTGTAAACTACCTTTCAAAATTCTTACCATATCTTTCAGATGTATGTGAACCACTACGCAGACTGACAGACAAAGACAGCTTGTGGGCCTGGCAATCCAGCCACCATGAAGCCCTCAAGCAAATAAAAGATATTGTTACTAAACATCCAGTTTTGAGATTCTACAATGTCAATGAAGAAGTAACAGTCCAATGTGAATGCCAGTGAAAAAGGTCTTGGAGCAACACTTTTGCAAGAAGGTCAGCCAGTGGCGTTTCCATCATGTCTTCAACAGAACAAAGATATGCCCAGATTGAATAGGAATGTCTTGCCATTGTATATGCATGCCAGAAGTTTAATAGGTACTTACATGGTCTGTGGTTAGGCTATCAGGGTCAGAATAACACCCCTCTCTAGGGCAACATTCTTTGCCCACTCTCTCCTTCAAGACCACATCATCATCTAGCCCAGGGATAGATGGTTTTTGCTTTCCCTCCGGGATTCATGGATGTGCACTGGAACTCCCCAGAATGTGGTAGGACATATGGTTTCTGATTTGGTGCCGTCGAGCACTTGTTATTGCCTACCACATCTATGCTTTTTGCTTACCTTTAATAATTTAAATTATTTTCATTTTGAGGGATATTTTTTCCATTCACACGTCCGCAAAATGGGTCCACATCCGTTCCGCAATTTTGCGGAACGGGTGCAGACCCATTCATTTTCAATGAGGCCAGAATGTGAAGTCCGCATCTGCATTTGCGGATCCGCACTTCCGCTTCTGTGCTTCCGTTTCCGCAAAAAAATAGAACATGTCCTATTCTTGTCCGCAATTGCAGACAAGATTAGGCATGTTCTATTATAGTGATGGCGATGGGCGGTCCGCAAATTGCGGAATGCACATTGCCGGTGTTCTTGTTTTGCAGATCCGCAGAACACTTACGGACGTGTGAATGGACCCTCATAGTAATATTATTAAAGGTTATGTTTTATCTTTATGTATATACTAATGGATTGCCTTCCTTGTACAATTGTCATGGCTGTAAGTGAGCAACAAGAGCCTACACAGTGAAAAGCAGTGACCGGACCCAAACTAGGGAGGATAAAGGGTGAACCCTGTCAGACCCTAAAAGCTCTCCCTAAGCTGCTCAGCCTATGCGAACACCCCAATGGTGGATGATCGCATATCCTCGTACCTCGACTATATAACACCTGAACACCCTACAATAGTGAGGGGACACGACCACCGGCTCCCTACACTAGACACGGAGGGAGTCAGGGTCACCTGGGATCCAGCAAACAGAAAATCACAAATGAATGTACACTTAACTGGAGGAGCTGCAGCCGCAGTGAAAACAGATCCAAAGTCAGCAGACAATATCCAGAGGAATTGCTTCAGCAGAACACAGATCCAGTGAAAAGATATCACATAGGTGCAGATACTCAAGCGAGAGATACAGCTCAAATGAAAAGTATAATCCGCACCTCTACAAAAGAGGAGGGGTGATTTAAAGACAACGAAATCAAACACAGGAGGGACAGCTGGGAGGAAGGAAACAAAAAGTAAAGACCTCATCACAGGGGTGGAGAAACAGGGCAGAGGCAACTCCTCCAAGCTCTAGTAGTGACATCATCACAGGGGTGGAGAAACAGAGCTGTGAGAACGTCTCAAAGCTCTGGTAGTGACAACAATATTATAATATACTATATTTTGTTTATAGTGCATTTGGGTACTGTATAGTGTATTTGCGCATGCGCGTACCCAAAAATTATATTGCTGATATTTCGCATTGAAAAAAATTATGAATGGAGATCGCAAATTTAAATAATACATCTGGTATGTCACTGTCCATATACATCTGGTATGTCACTGTCCATATACATCTGGTATGTCACTGTCTAGTAATTATTTCTTGGCTGCAAATATGAGCTGAAGGTTTTTCAAGTTCGCCTGCCATTAAAATAAATAGGACCCACCGCAAACTTGCGGTTCGCGAACATTCGAACGTGTCCGCGCGATCGCGTTTGCGAACCGTCCTGGCAGATGTCCGTCCATCACTACTCAGCGGTGGGACCCGCACCTATCAGACAACTGGGGCATATCCTAGCGATATGCCCCCATTATCTGAGATGGGACAACCCCTTTAATGAGTTAAGTAAACAATAACAATAATATTTTAATTGACTTTATCAGTGGCTTTCAATGGCATTTGTGACGTGATATACTCAAGTTTAGAACTGCTCCTCCTGTACATGCACAGTAATTACTTATACCTCAGGCCCTAAAAAGTGATGGCTATCAGGGCTATTGCTATGGAACCTTTCCTCTTCAAATATTTATCATAGTCATTGAACAATTATGGACACATAGACTACAAATGAGTTGTAACTTAACAGAAAGACTGTATTCTTTGATAGCGCACCTAGACTTTGAAGCGGACTGGCTGCTGCGGAGTATAAAGCAGGACAACTGGACTGAACTCTGCAGGGATTCTTCTTCTTGTGTGTAGCACACCTAGGGGTTCCCCTCCTGGCATTAATGCTTCTATTAAATAATAAAATAAGTAGAATCAATGTATTTCATAAATAATTCACAATGCTTTTTCTTTTGAATGGTTCTTTGTAGGATTGCACATTGAGTATTTTTTCTGTTGGAATTAACAGTGTCTGTACTAGAAGATAAGGAATAAGAATCAAAAGACTGCACTGTACACCTATGGACTTATAATTTGGAATACACTATGGTTTCATTAAAATTAATGACTTATTTTGCCAGAAAGGAAAATTAGTTACTTGCGGTTAGAGATGAATTATCTCAATATAACACAATACAGTACATGAATGTCTGTACAATGAGAGCTTCTGTAGATGATATCTTCAAAAGCATATAGTAATATTATTATTGTTACATTGACATATTTTACTCTTTATTAAGTGCTAATAAAGGCTTAAACTGCATTTAGAGGGTAGCAATAGTTGAATAATGTAGTTTAGTGCCGGGCTGGATCCACCCATCATCCTTACAGAACATGTGCATTTCCACTTTGGAAGTGTTCTTGTTATTAGTTGTGTACATACAAGTTACAGACATGATCAATGAGGTTTAATTGGTTATTTATGAATCAGCCTGTAAAACAGACCCTAGTGGTCAGTGATTACCTCTTATGTCAGCTTCAACGGGACTACCTTCTGCTGGACCTTTGAGACTCATTATTTTGTCAGTACCTGGCCACACTGAAGGATGCTGAACCATTCGTCCTCTGTATTAATACACTAGGCCTGTTTTAAACACATAATATGATGGGTACTATTGGAATACATTTCTGACAGTTTTTCTTGGTCCTACTAGTGATCTCATCTTCTCACCTCACCGATCCCTGCCGCTCCCCTTCTAGGGCTGCTCTGTCTCCCGTCACTCTCCACGTCCCAACACAAGGGCATTTGAACATTGCATCCAATCAGGGACCAAGCAACCTTGGAATGGGAGAAGTGGGGGATCAGTGAAGAGATTATGCTTTTTTATTATTTATTTTTTATTTATCATGTGCATATCCATTTGATTACATTATATTAGCATCTACATGCAAATGAATGTAAAAATCTATATAAAACAATATAACAGTACTTTCCCTCTAATTTTGGAACTAGTTCATATACATTGCTGTGGAAGGCATTTAATATTAATTCTAATGTGCATAGTGGTAATAAGCAGTCTTTATATATTATCTACTGTCATGACATCTACAAGTATTGTAATCTGAGCTCCGCTGTAATGAATACAGTTATTTAGATAAATAATTCAAAGTCAGCGATGTGTAATACCACACTACCCTGTTGTATTGTATTCCTGTTGCTAGGGAGTGGATTTTATTGTTGCTGCTTTTTAATATGCTGTCATATCGGTTTAGAAAAGTATCAGCACAGGTATTTCATTGGTTTAAAAAAATATGCATAATTTTTTTTTTTTTGCAGTTTTCTGGGGCATGGTCCATACACAAGTGTGTTTGTTATTTGCTGTTATAAAATATATTTTTTTTACATCATTCTTTTTAGCTGTTCCTTTTGCACATTGCCTGCCCCCATCCTTTCACACTGTACTTTTTGTTGTCTTCCAGCTAGCAAAATGTATTTTTGCATAGAGAATGTATAGAATGACTTCAGGGTGTCAAAATATTGGAATTATTCACAACTTTTCCAAAAACCTTTGATGTGTCATAGAGGCATAACAAAAGTTAGGTGGGGGTCTGAGCGCAGAGACCACCACAAGTCCTAGAGCAAGGGAAGAGAAACACTTGTAGATGCTGCACGTTTCATGCAGTGAGGAGAGAGAGCCCGCTGCGCGCGTGCTTCTATCTCCGCGCTCTAGAGATCATGGGGGTCTCAGTGCTCAGACCCCCACTGATCTAAACTTTTCATATCTCTATAACATATCAAAAGTATTTTGAAAAGTTAGTAACCCTTTAAGTAGTGGCATGATATTTTGGTATTGGTATTGTCTCAAACTCATAGTTATTATACAAACTTCTTAAGATAAAACACAATAGTTGCCAACAGTTTCGGCAAGGAGCAGGGCTGACGGAAATGGCAGGGTTTGTGGAAATTTACAGCAATGCCTGCAGTTTATAGGAGTTTCCTGAACATTTCTGGGTATCATGGAGCCAGGGTAAGCAGTCCTGAGGGCCGAGCTTAAAGGGGGTTTTCCATGTTCCTGATATTGATAACCTATCCTCAGGATAGGTCATTAATATCGGATTGGTCCAACACCCCGTATCCTCGCCGATCAGGTGTTCCCTTCAGCCTCTGTAGCTCGAACTAGCTCTGTGAATGGGGAGGGAACCACAGCTCCGTTCAAAGCGTAGTGGCTGTGCTGGGTACTGCAGTTCACCTACCATTGAATGAGCTGCAGTACCCAGCATGGCCACTACACTTTAAATGGAGCTGTGCTTCTTATTCCATTCACAGAGCTAGTTCCAAAATCTGCAGAGGCTGCAGTGAGCAGCTGATTAGAAGTAATGCAGAGTGTCGGACCCTCACCAATTGGATATTAATCACCTATCATGAAGGTAGGTCAATCAATATCAGGAACCTGGAAAACCCCTTTAAATGTCCTGATCTATGTTGGCAACAGTCATTTTCTGTGATTTATAATATTGCCCATAGCAACCAGGTTCAGCTTTCATTTTTTATTTTGTGCTTCAAAATAGAACATTGGCTGAAACTGGATGGTATGGTCAGGACAGGTTTGATAGATGAGGCACATTCTGTCATTTTACAGTCATGATTGCTATAGTATCTGGTGAATGTTTTTATACTGCACTTTGAGTTATAATTATGTTGCACTGAACAGATGACCCTCTCTTTTTGGTAAATTCTTGCTCTCCACTGACACATGCTGGCAGCCTCAAACTAGAGGAAACAAATTAGATGATATCACACAACGAGCACATTAGCCGTAAGAAGCGGTAACTCTGTGTTATAGAAAAGCCATTACAAGGTTTGCCAAGTGAGAGAGTGTGAATTTTCTGTGAAAGCTATGTCCTAATTAGTTTGCTAAATTAAGTAGGCCTGGTATTACATACATATACTGTGGGAGCAAATGAGACCCATGTGGATTAGAATGATGCATATTGCATCTGTTTATAATTCAGCGTCATAAGGGTATGGCCACATGTTTATACTTCCAGATGCAGTTTTGGAAGCCAAAACCAGGAATGAATTTAAAAAAAGAGTAGTATCTGTTCTTTATCCTTTCTCTACTTTTATATACTAATGATTTTGGCTTCCAAAACTGCATCAGTAAATCTAACCTTGCGGTTATATCTAGAGATGAGCGAAGTTTTGAAAAATTCTATTCAGCAACTTTGCAGAAATTAGCTAATAAATTAGATTAGTTACAAATAAATTTGTCACAAATTGCTATAAATCAAGTATACCCAGACCCCTCTGTTCTGCAGGCGGGTTGCGGCCATGCGGCGAAGAACCGAACGGCTGATTAGCCCGCAGCTGTCTTTCATTTACTAATGAAGACCGCACTGTATATCCCTTCTTCATTGTTAATGGCCATGCGGCACCTTTAAACAGGTATTGTTTCTGGTATGGGGTTTGTTGGGTAAGGTCGTGGGACAATATGCACATTATTGCTGTTCTTGTCTGCAATCTCCTGGAAATTATTTGACAGTAAACAATGAATATTAAGAAACTCTGACATACCCACTTCTTCAATCCCAACAGTCTCCTGCCCTACAGGTGGGAGCCCTCTTCTGCCATCTGCTTTTCCTCCTTTTCCACATCATCTAATATCGATGAGAATATGTCATCAGGAACATCCAGCTCCTCCTCTCTCTGCACCTTGCTGACTTTTCAAGGACATAGAGACTTTGAAAGATGATTAGAAAGAAGTAAAGCCAGCATAAGATGAGGGTGGTCATCATTAAGACCTGCCCCTCCTAAAACCTCTTTCACACGGGCGAGATTTCCGCGCGGGTGCAATGCGTGAGGTGAACGCATTGCACCTGCACTGAATTCGGACCCATTCATTTCTATGGGGCTCTGCACATGAGCTGTGATTTTCACGCATCACTTGTGTGTTGCGTGAAAATCGCAGCATTCTTTATTTTTGTGCGTTTTTCACGCAACGCACGGGCCCTGCAGAAGTGAATGCGGCTGCGTAAAAATCGCAAACATCTGCAAGTAAGTGCGGATGCGGCGCGATTTTCACACATGGTTGCTAGGAGATGATCTGGATGGGGACCCGATCATTATTATTTTCCCTTATAACATGGTTATAAGGAAAATAATAGCACTCTTAATACAGAATGCTTAGTAAAATAGGGCTGAAGGGGTTAAAAATAAAATAAAAAATAATTTAACTCACCTTAATCCACTTGTTCGCGCAGTGTGGCTTCTCTTCTTTCTTCTTCTTTGCTGTGCAGGAGGAAAATGACCTGTGGTGACGTCACTGCGGTAATCACATGGTCCGTCACATGATCCATCACCATGGTGATGGATCACGTGATGGCTCATGTGATGAGTGCAGTGATGTCAACAAAGGTCCTTTACCCAGGTCCTGAAGAAAGCTATTATAAGGGAAAATAATACAATCTACACAACACCTAACCCAAACCCAAACTTCTGTGAAGAAGTTCTGGTTTGGGTACTAAACATGGCGATTTTTCCCACGCGCGTGCAAAACGCATTAAAATGTTTGCAGGATAAATCACGTATTTTCCCGCAACGTACCCGCATTTTATCTGGCCCAAACTGGATGCAGACTGGATGGTATTGAATGGCACGCTGGCACTGGGATAATAAAGGTTTCCATCTTAATGGTATTGCATTACATTTAGGGCTATGTAGGTATAAATAAATAAAACTGATACACAATAAGTCTCCCTGCACTCTCTCTGCACCCTCCCCACAGTCTCCCTGCTCTCTCACTGCACTCTCCCTGCAGTCTCCCTGCACTCTTCTTCTCCAACATTCTTCTATTAATCGTTTTCAGCGACACTGTCCCTAGCATATGATTACATCTCTACCTATGCTCAGCTCAGAGGACAATGGCGGAGACCACGTGGGACATCACAGCGACTGGCGATCTGCGGATTGGTTGGCTGTACGGCATTATGGGTGATCTTGTGTTCCTGGGCTTCTTACTTTCACTTTGTAACATGTGCAGCCACCATTTTAGGAAAAACTGATTTGTTACCATGAAGCGTAAGGAAATTTGGCTTAGTTGCTAATCAAAGTTTTCCTAAACTTTGGACCGAATTGCCCTTTGAATGCTTTGCTTTGCTAAACATTAGATTTATCCTAAGGGTACATCTACATGACTATTTTAGGCGTGCCAGCTGTCGTGCGACCAAAAAACGTAGTGTAGGAGGGCTGTTATAGGAATAAATGGGGTTGCAGAGTGACTTGCACTTTTGTTGTGACACATAATTTGTGTGTTGCATGGGTAGCAAATGTTCGAGCCTTGTAAAGGCCTACATTGAACTTACTAATATTGGGATTAGAGAAGAGTGAATTAATTTAAAATTAATTGTAGTAGTCATGAACTTCACAAAAATTCTTCACCCAAACGGATCCACAGTTTTGGCATTTAGATGGATTGCGCAAAGTGGAACCATTTTACATTAAAGTGAGCGAAACAATGCAGGGATGAGGATGATGGAGGATCACATGACCTCAGGTTAGGCCCTGGTCAACGGGCTTGCCCAAAATGCTTTGCAGTCAGCCTGACAGCCAATCAGGAGGGAGGGTATTGGCTGGTCTATCAGGGTCTATGTTTTCTCTGAAGCACAGCCACCAATATGATAGGAAGTGTCTGCCATGTCTCTGACAGTCACACATAAGCCAGTCATTTTAGGGTCCTGCAGAGACGGTATAGGGATTGTGAAGAAGATACATTTAGTTGGGCAGATTGAGTTACTAGGTAGAAAGTCAGCTTCTATCATTAGGGACAGGATAGGGGCAATTATTGTATTGTGTGCCTGTAACTTCATATGTTGCACTACAGGGGAGACATGAGCTTTTAAAGAGACAGCACTCATTTTTTATGTGCATTAGCCAGCCTTTTATGTCCAAAAACCTGTTGCAAAGCATCTACAGTTCATATGTGTGCAAAAGGCATATTTCGTAGCATCACCAGCAGCATTTATTTCAGTGTTATCACTACACAATTTGCACCAAGTTTGTACAGTTTATACATGTGCAATAAGCATATTTAGTCGCACGTATCTTTTTGTCGCACACAGGGGATCTCCAATTAAGCCTTTTGCTGTTTCCCAAAAATCTGTTGTAATTTTCTACTGTCTGTAAGTGAAAAAATAGGCATATTTTTGTGTGTCAATAGCAGTGTATATTTTTGTCACATCCAAGTAACCTAGTATAGCTGTGTTTTTATTTTCTGAAAAAACTTTTTCTAGCGTTTTTACAGTAAGTACACAAATAAATATCTTTTAGTGGGTCAATAGCGGTATATATTTTGTTCACAGGGGTTACCCAATTGCACTTTTTTAATTTCCAAAAACCTGTTGAAAAAAGAAAGGCCTGTGCCTCTTCACCCACGAGTAAGAATGTGGGTGGCTGTAGTAGTGCAAACAGCAGTAGCAGCACAGTTGGCACCAGCCAAATGGCCAGTAGTAGTAACAGCAGGCCACAGTTCTCCCTCACTTCTGGTAAGCAATGGATTATTATTGAAAGGAGGATGACATAGTGGACTGGATGGATCACTCATTCTCTCAGTCACAGCAAGACAATGTCAGTATCACCTCTGAGTCTGACACCATACCATTGAGCCAGGGGTCAACGCATTCTACCTGCTCCTTGTTTTTGCATCCCCAGAGAAACCTTTCATTTAAGTAATTTGTGTCTTTACCCTAAGTTCACACTTGAGTGTTTTACAGCACGTTCCTACGTGCTGTAAAACGCGCAACACATGAAAACCAATGCTTCCCTATGGGGCTGGTTCACATTTTCGCGTTTTACAGCGCGTTTGAACGCGCTGTAAAACGCCCGACGCATAAACAAGTTCAGGAGCTTTTTTTGGGGCGTTTGACGCGCGTTTGGGCCATAGACTCTTTGGACAACACTGCTGTCAATCACCCAAACGCGCGTCAAACGCGCGTTTACTATTACAAAAAACGCGCATAAAAACGCGCGACAAAAACGCGCATAAAAACGCGCGTTTGAGAAACGCTTAGGTGTGAAACCAGGGTTAGTGTTTTCTCCTAGTGGGTGCTTTCTTTTCCTTAAGAAGATCCAACAACGCCCTATGTCCTATGCAAGATACTCAATATAGTCTTCCTCTTTTTAAGTTGTATGAGAAGAGTCTTTGAACTGCTATGAGGCCGAGGTTCAGGCATAGGCGCAGAGCGGATGACTCAAATACATGTGTTGGTGGTGGTAGAGGCATGTGCAGCACGTGTAAGTTTCACCACCAGGATGGCGGACACCACGACGTGCGTTTTGGTGTGCCTTCCCTCTAATCATATAAAGGAAATGTGTCACCAAAAATTGTATCTGGCAGTTAAAACCAGATAGTAACATATGCTTTTTTCTAATCTCTTTTTATTTTCTAATTGCACATTTTTTATTCTACTTACTGAACATTATTACGGAGGCTGTCATCTTGCCTGAGCTGTTCTTAACAGCATTTACAATGCATTAAAGGGTATTTGTCACCAGAATTAACCCTATTAAACTTAGCGATGTGCTAATGTCAGGAGACCCTTAGTCTCCTAATCTTATGCTTATGGATGTCCCCGTTACTGCACAATTTTGATTTTGGTTATATGCTAATTAGCCTCTAGAAGCGGGGGGGGGGGGGTGGGGGGGGTTGCTCCTGCTCCTAGAGAATCCGCTCACCCACCTCAAGTTACGCCCAGCCATCCTTGATTGACAGGGCCAGGCAGCGTTCATCTCCTCCTGCCGACCCTGTGTGCTGGTACTGCGCAGGCCCGAGATTTATCCAGCGCACAGGGCTGGCAGGAAAAGATGAATGCTGGCCCTGTCAATCAAGGACGGCAGGGCGTGACTTGAGGCGGGCGAACAGAGCCTCTAGGAGCAGGAGCAATGCCCTCCCCCCTCCTAGAGGCTAATTAGCATATCATCAAATTGTGCATCTATTGGGCATCTATAAGCATAAGATTAGGAGAGTTATAGTCTGCTGACATTAGCACATCGCTAATGTCAGCTAGTTTAATAGGGTTAATTCTGGTGACAGAAACCCTTTAAAGACAATTGCTTTACACCAGCCCCATGGACCATAGACACAATGGTCAGGAGGGGACCCTATTGACTTATATTAGAGAGTTTTCTGGGCATGCTCTGTGACCTGTGCAGAGGTCATTGCACAAGTAAAGAACAGATACGCTTTGACAATCACCTATTGTGGATCATTCTGATCCTGCTCGTAATGATAACACCACTGTGTTGTAGATAAGCAGAGAACTGCAGTAAAGTGATCTGTACAGACCAAGAAGTGACACCTATTATTAGGCTTAGTGGTCAGTGTGAAAACTGCAGGATTTTATGTTTTTTGTTTAAATACAGATATTGACATGGAGAATTAAAAATAACATCCCCGAAACATAAAAACGTGATTTAAACAATAGGTCATTTTCTGATGAGACATTTACTTTAAAGCCCAATAATAAGCCCACCTGAATATATTGTCCTGGTGACACCACCCTCAGAAAAAGGCACTTCAGGGTGGAATTGTCATTGGTGATATACATTCATTACTTTTACATGTGCACTCATTGAGTGGCTGGGGATTTGTACATTTAGATTCATTTTGCTCAGCTGTATTTAGCACATACTGTACTCAACTGATATATATTATTTGTATTAGGGTTTTTACTCTTACTATTTTAGTGTATGTTATGTTAATAAGAAACATGTTATTAATATTGTAATATATTTCTCTGGCATTTCCTCCCCGGTGATACTGCCTTTCTTTTTGCATACTCATTTTTTATATTATGTGGTAGTTATATCATTTAATAAAGATTATTATTGTTGTTGATTCTATGGTGTGAACTTTTTATGTAGGTTTATGGTGTTCACTGTTGGCCATGGGCACCTTTCTTGCAATCTTGGGCTAACTTGTGTACACTTTTATTACTGGTATGATACATGGAATTGTTAGTATATGGTACTTATGGCAGTGTGTCTTTCACTGTTTGGCTCCTGTATATTAACCTGTAGCGATGGTGTTGGTGGTAGTGGCACTAGTAGCCATAGTGACAATAACACTCAGGGCAAATACAGAGGACGGAGTCGTTTGGGGGGCCAAGGAGCCCATGAAGACGTATTGTGGTCTGATAAAAGTGGCAGGGAGGGAGAGGACTAAGATTATGATTGTGTGTTGGACAGGACCAGGCTATGGAATTGTGGAGGAGGTGACACCATAGGAGTATGCCTGCTCTGCTCTCTCCATCATCTACTGCATATAGTACTTTGAAGAGTACTATACATGTACGCCTTAATTAAAAAAAATATAGTCCAAATTCATGTTTGTAACTCATATGTCTGTATTTCATTTGTCTGAGATATGACTTCATTCTTATGGATATGTGTGATCATTTGATAAAAACAATAAAAATTGTTAATATAAAAAATATATATATATATAGTCCAAAATGAACACATTTTGAACATATTATGTAAGTCCACTTGACTCTTCAAACTGATCTCATTAAACCCAGTTCCTGCTCTAAGATTCATTGGAATAAAGAACAGGGCCAGCATTGCCACAACAGAGCAACAAGTGGGAACAGCTCAGCAGCTGAACAGAACCCCTACCACAATGTGGGCACCATGGTAGTTCAGTGGATAGCACTGTTGCCGTGCAATGCTGTGGTTCTGGGTTTGAATCTGACTAAAAGCAACATGTGCATAGAGTTTGTATGTTCTTCCCATGCTTGTGTGAACACTACATGAATAAATATATGTTAAGTACTTGATTTTTCTTTTAAATGTTCTCGCCTAGAGAAGTTGATACACTGGCCTTATTTGAAAAATCACACTAGTATAGTATTGATGTACCACACTAGGGGCATAGCTAGGGTGCTGCATGGTCTAGGATGAAAAAGCAGCCCTGGCACACATACCCAACCAGCCCACATACAATATCATTCCCACTTGTGGAAAATGGTAGCATGCTGCAGCATATTTTGGCTTACTTAGGCCCCTGACCACTCACTGTAAACAGCATCAAATAAATATAGAACACCTAATCACACTGTCAGGTACAGGCATCCCCTTTTCAGTGTATGCTACCACGATGCAAACAGCAATAAAACCAATAATACAGCCATACCAAATACTTTAATAAATACTTGTATTCTTCTGTTCATGAAATATAAATTCTAGAGCATCTTTAGAACTTGTGCTCTTTATCTGTTATTCCTCCTGGAGGTGTATGAATAAACCAACAGCTACAGTCTACTAAACTGCACACTACATGTATGGCTTTGTATTGCACCTGTATCTCAATAGTTACCACTATTCTGTCACATTTCTCCATGTAGGCCAGGCCTTATTCATACAGTTCCAGGAGGAATGACATAGAAACTTCACAGCATAGAGTTCTAATTAAAGATGTTCCAGGACTGTAATCTTATGAGTAATACAACAATTTCTTATAACATGTCAGAGGTGAACGGTCCTCTATAGAACCAGTGACAGACATATATAGAAGTTGTAGAACATCCCGAGCTGTAGCTAGGGGTTCCTTCACCTAGGACAGAGATCTAATGTGCATCCCGTCCCACCCTTCCAAACACACCTAGGACCCAAATATGGTGATACCCCTAGTAACCAATACAGCAAAAAAGCTTTACCTTTTGTATACTAGGAGTACTGAAAGAATACGCTGGACACAAAGAAGGAATTTATCATTCCCCCTACACCAATTTTCTGGAATAAAAAAGCTCCATTCCTAAATCTAGGAGCAAGTGTCATTTCTACACCACTCTTACCACTTTCCAAAAAGAGGATGTGGCAGGGGGCAACATGTGGGTGGTTTCATCAGCCCTGACACATTTATATTCATTTACACCAGTTTTCTGGTATAAATGATAGCTGAAATATATCTAGTAGATAGTATAGATCAGTGATGGCTAACCTTGGCACTCCAGCTGTGGTGAAACTACGACTCCCAGCATGCTCCATTTATTTCTACAGAGTTCTGAGAGCAGCCAAGCAAGGGGGGCATCTTGGGAGTTGTAGTTTAACCACAGCTGGAGTGCCAACGTTAGCCATCACTGGTATAGATAGTATCCTAGCGATATGCCGCCAATGTCTTAGATGAGACAACCCTTTTCATTATCCCTGAGGTGAGATGAACTTTTGAGCAAAGCAAATCAGGGTCTTACCCTTATACATATACCTGGGATGGCCAACCTGAGGCTCTCCAGCTGTTGCAAAACTACATCTCCCAGCATGCCCAGACTGACTACAGCTATCAGCCTACAGCAGGGCATGGTGGGAGTTGTAGTTTTACAACAGCTGGAGAGCTGCAGGTTGGCCATTACTTGACATATACTATTAACTTTAACATTTCCCATACTTGTGATTTCAGTTTTGTAATTTCTTACTGGTATTTTATGCATTTCCCAGTAACTTTACTTTCTTTTATTTCCCTTAGTGAACGGATTGACTCTGGCACTATAAATGGATCACATCTTCAATATGCTCGGTGAGTACAGTATCTGTCAGTTAATACCTGTGTTTAAAAAAATCCTAAATCAATACCTAAGGATAGACCTTTAAAAACAATGCATTATAGTATCAATTTTTTAGGTGAAATGTTTCACCTAAACTGGGCCACATTGATTTCTGGTATATTGCTCAATAACCATTCAATGAAATCCCCATCTTAGACATTTATGTTGTATCCACAGGACATGCCATATATATATACTCACCTAAAGAATTATTAGGGACACCATACTAATACGGTGTTGGACCCCCTTTTGCCTTCAGAACTGCCTTAAAGGGCTTCTGTCACCCCACTAAAGTGATTTTTTTTTTTTTGGGCTAGTCAAATTAGTTATATTGCGATATATGACAATATAATTGTGTTACTTACTTTGATCCAGCAGTTTCTGCAAAAAACGAAGTTTTAATATATGTAAATTCGGTCTCTACCAGCAAGTAGGGCGGCTACTTGCTGGTAGCTGTTGCAGAAATCCGCCCCCTCGTTGTGTTGATTGACAGGGCCAGCCGGGATCTCCTCCTCCGGCCAGCCCTGTCAGTATTTCAAAAATCACGCGCCTGTGTGGATTCGGCACAGGCGCTCTGAGATGAGGAGGCTCGTCTCCTCAGCACTCCCTCAGTGCGCCTGCGCCGATGACGTCTTCTATTTCGGTGATGTCATCGGCGCAGACGCACTGAGGGAGTTCTGAGGAGACGAGCCTCCTCATCTCAGAGCGCCTGCGCCGAATCCACACAGGCGCGCGATTTTTGAAATGCCAACAGGGCTGGCCGGAGGAGGAGATCCCGGCTGGCCCTGTCAATCAACACGACGAGGGGGCGGATTTCTGCAGCAGCTACCAGCAAGTAGCCGCCCTACTTGCTGGTAGAGACCGAATTTACATATATTAAAACTTCGTTTTTTACAGAAACTGCTGGATCAAAGTAAGTAACACAATTATATTGTCATATATCGCAATATAACTAATTTGACTAGCCCAAAAAAAAAAAATCACTTTAGTGGGGTGACAGAAGCCCTTTAATTCTATGTGGCATTGATTCAACAAGGTGCTGATAGCATTCTTTAGAAATGTTGGCCCATATTGATAGGATTGCATCTTGCAGTTGATGGAGATTTGAGGGATGCACGAAGCTCCCATTCCACCACATCCCAAATATGCTCTATTGGGTTGAGATCTGGTGACTGTGGGGGCCATTTTAGTGCAGTGAACTCATTGTCATGTTCAAGAAACCAATTTGAAGTGATTCAAGCTTTGTGACATGGTGCATTATCCTGCTGGAAGTAGCCATCAGAGGATGGGAACATGGTTGTCATAAAGGGATGGACATGGTCAGAAACAATGCTCAGGTAGCCCGTGGCATTTAAACGAGCCTAAAGTGTGCCCAGAAAACATCCCCCACACCATTACACCACTACCAGCCTGCACAGTGGTAACAAGGCATGATGGATACATGTTCTCATTCTGTTTACGCCAAATTCGGACTCTACCATTTGAATGTCTCAAGAGAAATCGAGACTCATCAGACCAGGCAACATTTTTCCAGTCTTCAACAGTCCAATTTTGGTGAGCTCGTGCAAATTGTAGCCTCTTTTTCTTATTTGTAGTGGAGATGAGTGGTACCCGGTGGGGTCTTCTGCTGTTGTAGCCCACCTTTCTTTCCCATTCTGACATTCAGTTTGGAGTTCAGGAGATTGTCTTGACCAGGACCACAACCCTACATGCATTGAAGCAACTGCCATGTGATTGGTTGACTAGATAATCGCATTAATGAGAAATAGAACAGGTGTTCCTAATAATTCTTTAGGTGAGTGTATATATATATATATATATATATATATATAAAATGTCCAATAGATGCAAGTACCAAACCTATTTCCAAAATGGGGTTTCCCCCTGACCCCCACCTCAACTAATGAGGCAGGTGCCAGTTGGCACATTCAGGTTGCCAACTACTAATTCATCATTTGTCTGGATGTGGCTGCTAGCTGTTGCATTGACGGGTGGGACAGGGTCAGGGGACCCGCATTCTGCAGATAGGAGTGATCCTCTTCAGACATTTATGGCAAACCCTGTAATGTATAATATAGGAATACTGCCTTTAAAAGCCTTTAAAGGGGTTGTCTGGGTTCAGAGCTAAACTCAGACATATCCCTGTTTTCACCCAGGCAGTCTCCCTGATATGGGCATCAGAGCATTTCATGATCCGATGCTCTCCTTTGCCCTTCGTTGAATTGTGCAGGGCAAAGGCATTTTTTTTGGAGATGTGATGATGTGCTGGGCTCTCCATGGGGAAAGCTAGGCGGTGGCTTCCGCCTAGCAGTGAGTTCGGTGATGTCACTGGCACTAATGGGCTGTAAAACGGCTAGGGCAGCACTAAAGCCCGCCCATCAGAGCCGGTGCTGTCGCCTCCGCTTAGCAGTGTAATGAAATGTTTTGATGCTCATATCAGGGATGCCGAAGGGGTGATGACGGCTCTGAACCCGGACAACCCCTTTAACAGAAGTAGACATTATTATTACCATGCTGGTGACTAGCTATGTATGCCATTATAAACCTTCTGTATGCTACATTTCTCAATTCAACATTTCAGTGACTGTGCTAGGAGCTACTTATCCTATGATCAGATGCTTGATTATAACTTGTGTGACCCGTGCTCGTGCTGCGGCTCGCAAAAAGCGGGCCGCAATGCACGATCGCCGGCCGTAGGTCAGCCGCATCGGATCACTTTAATGGGTCCGCGATCCGCCCGTTCCGCTAAAATATAGGACATGTTCTATCTTTTTGCGGAACGGAGGTACGGGACGTAACCCCACGGAAGCACTCCGTAGTGCTTCCGAGGGGTCCCGTCTCGTGCGGCCGTTCCGCGATTCCAGATTTGCGGACCCATTGAAGTGAATGGGTCCGCATCCGTGATGCGGAATGCACACGGAACTGTGGCTGTGTATTGCGGCCCACGATTTGCAGGCCGCATTACGGCCACAGATCACACATGTTCGTGTGAACTAAGCCTTAGACCCTAATTTCAATTTTCATATATGTAGTTACTAATAACATGATATTCCAGAATCAGTTACTATTAGACTGACTTACCCCAAATTTAATAAGATTCAGCCCTTAGCAACCAGTCTGCATAAAACTGCAATCTCACTATTCAGTTAAGATGGCAGCCACTGCCCTCACCCTGAGGCTAATCCCACCTGTCCTCACTAGCCAGTAACAATAGCCCCCCAAAAGTGTCAGTAACCAGAGCCCTCCCCCTAAAGGGTTAATCTCCTGCAGCACAAAGGGGTCCTCTTACCACATGTTGCTTTCATTTATATACTGAGCAGACAGCAGATCTCCCTTCCCTGGTCTGCGCTGCTTCAACTCTGCATTCTCCAGCTCTGCTGAGTAAGGGAGCGTCTGCCAAGCGCAGGGACAGGGAGAAGTGCACACAGCCCAGGCACTGCTATCAACTGCTGGGGAGGACCTGGGTTTAATCATTTACTTACACTCCCTGGCTGTCTGTAATCTGACCTTGCAGGATGCGTGCTTCTGCGTCCTCCGTCCTTCAACACATAGACGGACCTGCATAGCAACCTGATTTTAAGCACAGATAAAAGTAGGCAGTACAGGGAACAAAACTGTGGAATTAAGGGGTAATTGAATACACAGTGAAAAGTTGAAATAGGGCCACCAAGGAGATATTAATCACCACAATCCAATACTCCCCCAAAAAATAATAATATGACAGTTATACTTTAATTATACTGAAATATTAATTTTGTTTGAAATAACATTTTTTATCGCTAGTAAACAGAAAATTGCTGGTAAATGAAAATTTTAAAGGAATCTGTCACCATGAAAATACAATGTAAGCTTGGCATTACATATTTTGTGAATGAAGGTGAAGAAAAAACGGCTGTTTTTGCACAGCTTTTATATATTTTCTTACAGGTTCACCTGATGGGACGGATCATGTTATATTTTTATAGAGCGGGCTGGAGTTTTCACTAATGCCGGTGCACCCTGCCCTAAAGCAGGGGCTCAGTTGTCAGTGACAGCCAGTCCCGTGCTGCTGATCGGACGTGCACAGGTGCTGCACCTGCCCGATCAGCCTGCCATACCTGTACAGCGCTGGGACTCAAGTCACCTCCTGCAGTGCCGTACAGGTACGGCACTGCTATCCTACAGGTTAATAAACCTGGTCATTTCCCATCCATATTTGGGCCCCTTGTAAATTTCTGCCCTGGCACTGGCTGGCAGCAGCGTTGTGACTTCTGAACACCCCTCCCCCCCATTGAAAATTCAAGGCAGCAAGGCCCTTGAATAAAAAAAAATACTTCATCTGTCTAGTCTGCTGCCTCTTGCCTGCATACTGTTCTGCCACAGTGCCACTGAGACTGCCTGCACCACTCCTAACTGCCACACACCACAGTGCCACTGTGACTGCACCACTCCTAACTGCCACACACCACAGTGCCACTGTAACTGCATCACTCCTAACAGCCACACACCACAGTGCCACTGTAACTGCATCACTCCTAACAGCCACACACCACAGTGCCACTGTTTGCACCACTCCTAACAGCCACACACCACAGTGCCACTGTAACTGTCTGCACCACTCCTAACTGCCACACACCACAGTGCCACTGTGACTGTCTCCACCACTCCTAACTGCCACACACCACAGTGCCACTGTGACTGCACCACTCCTAACTGCCACACACCACAGTGCCACTGTGATTGTCTGCACCACTCCTAACTGCCACACACCACAGTGCCACTGTGACTGTCTGCCCCACTCCTAACTTCAACACACCACAGTGCCACAGTAACTGTCTGCACCACTCCTAACTGCCACACACCACAGTGCCACTGTGACTTCCTGCACCACTCCTAACTGCCACACGCCACAGTGCCACTGTCACTGCACCACTCCTAACTGCCACACACCACAGTGCTACTGTGACTTTCTGCACCACTCCTAACTGCCACACACCACAGTGCCACTGTGACTGCACCACTCCTAACTGACACACCACAGTGCCACTGTGACTGTCTGCACCACTCCTAACTGCCACACACCACAGTGCCACTGTGACTGTCTGCACCACTCCTAACTGCCACACACCACAGTGCCACTGTCTGCACCACTCCTAACTGCCACACACCACAGTGCCACTGTGACTGTCTGCACCACTCCTAACAGCCACACACCACAGTGCCACTGTGACTGTCTGCACCACTCCTAACTTCCACACACTACAGTGCCACTGTGACTGTCTGCACCACTCCTAACAGCCACCACCACCACAGTGCCACTGTGACTGGCTGCCCCACTTCTAACAGCCACACACCACAGTGCCACTGTGAATGTCTGTACCACTCCTAACTGCCACACACCACAGTGCCACTGTGACTGTCTGCACCACTCCTAACTGCCACACGCCACAGTGCCACTGTGAATGTCTGCACCACTCCTAACTGCCACACGCCACAATGCCACTGTGACTGCACCACTCCTAACTGCCACACACCACAGTGCCACTATCTGCACCACTCCTAACTGCCACACACCACAGTGCCACTGTGACTGTCTGCACCACTTCTAACTGCCACACACCACAGTGCCACTGTGACTGTCTGCACCACTCCTAACTGCCACACACCACAGTGCCACTGTCTGCACCACTACTAACTGCCACACGCCACTGTGACTGTCTGCACCACTCCTAACTGCCACACACCACAGTGCTACTGTTACTGCACCACTCCTAACTGCCACACACCACAGTGCCACTGTGACTGCACCACTCCTAACTGCCACACGCCACAGTGCCACTGTGACTGCACCACTCCTAACTGCCACACACCACAGTGCCACTGTGAATGTCTGCACCACTCCTAACTGCCACACGCCACAGTGCCACTGTGACTGCACCACTCCTAACTGCCACACACCACAGTGCCACTATCTGCACCACTCCTAACTGCCACACACCACAGTGCCACTGTGATTGTCTGCACCACTTCTAACTGCCACACACCACAGTGCCACTGTCACTGTCTGCACCACTCCTAACTGCCACACACCACAGTGCCAATGTCTGCACCACTACTAACTGCCACATGCCACTGTGACTGTCTGCACCTCTCCTAACTGCCACACACCACAGTGCTACTGTGACTGCACCACTCCTAACTGCCACACACCACAGTGCCACTGTGACTGCCCCACTCCTAACAGCCACACACCACAGTGCCACTGTGACTGTCGGAACCACTCCTAACTGCCACACACCACAGTGCCACTGTGACTGTCTGCACCACTCCTAACTGCCACACACCACAGTGCCACTGTGACTGTCTGCACCACTCCTAACTGCCACACACCACAGTGCCAGTGTCTGCACCACTACTAACTGCCACATGCCACTGTGACTGTCTGCACCACTCCTAACTGCCACACACCACAGAGCCACTGTGACTGTTTGCCCCACTCCTAACAGCCACACACCACAGTGCCACTGTGACTGTCGGAACCACCCCTAACTGCTACACACCACAGTGCCACTGTGACTGCACCACTCCTAACTGCCACACACCACAGTGCCACTGTCTGCACCACTCCTAACTGCCACTCACTACAGTGCTACTGTGACTGTCTGCACCACTCCTAACTGCCACACACCACAGTGCCACTGTGACTGAACCACTCCTAACTGCCACACACCACAGTGCCACTGTGACTGTCTGCACCACTCCTAACTGCCACACACCATAGTACCACTGTGACTGTCTGCACCACTCCTAACTGCCACACACCACAGAGCCACTGTGACTGTTTGCCCCACTCCTAACAGCCACACACCACAGTGCCACTGTGACTGTCGGAACCACCCCTAACTGCTACACACCACAGTGCCACTGTGACTGCACCACTCCTAACTGCCACACACCACAGTGCCACTGTCTGCACCACTCCTAACTGCCACTCACTACAGTGCTACTGTGACTGTCTGCACCACTCCTAACTGCCACACACCACAGTGCCACTGTGACTGAACCACTCCTAACTGCCACACACCACAGTGCCACTGTGACTGTCTGCCCCACTCCTAACAGCCACACACCACAGTGCCACTGTGACTGTCTGCACCACTCCTAACTGCCACACACCACAGTACCACTGTGACTGTCTGCACCACTTCTAACAGCCACACACCACAGTGCCACTGTGACTGTCTGCACCACTCCTAACTGCCACACACCACAGTGCCACTGTCTGCACCACTACTAACTGCCACACGCCACTGTGACTGTCTGCACCACTCCTAACTGCCACACACCACAGTGCTACTGTGACTGCACCACTCCTAACTGCCACACACCACAGTGCCACTGTGACTGCACCACTCCTAAATGCCACACACCACAGTGACTGTCTGCACCACTCCTAACAGCCACACACCACAGCGCCACTGTGACTATCTGCACCACTCCTAACTGCCACACACCACAGTGCCACTGTGACTGTCTGCACCACTCCTAACTGCCACACACCACAGTGCCACTGTCTGCACCACTCCTAACTGCCACACACCACAGTGCCACTGTCTGCACCACTCCTAACTGCCACACACCACAGTGCCACTGTGACTGTCTGCACCACTCCTAAATGCCACACACCACAGTGCCACTGTGACTGTCTGCACCACTCCTAACTGCCACACACCACAGCGCCACTGTGACTGCCTAAACCACTCCTAACTGCCACACACCACAGTACCACTGTGACTGTCTGCACCACTCCTAACTGCCACACACCACAGTGCCACTGTGACTGTCTGCCCCATTCCTAACTGCCACACACCACAGCGCCACTGTGACTGCCTAAACCACTCCCAACTGCCACACACCACAGTACCACTGTGACTGTCTGCACCACTCCTAACTGCCACACACCATAGTGCCACTGTGACTGTCAGCACCACGCCTAACTGCCACACACCACACTGTCTGCACCACTACTAACTGCCACACGCCACTGTGACTGTCTGCACCACTCCTAACTGCCACACACCACAGTGCTACTGTGACTGCACCACTCCTAACTGCCACACACCACAGTGCCACTGTGACTGCACCACTCCTAAATGCCACACACCACAGTGACTGTCTGCACCACTCCTAACAGCCACACACCACAGCGCCACTGTGACTATCTGCACCACTCCTAACTGCCACACACCACAGTGCCACTGTGACTGTCTGCACCACTCCTAACTGCCACACACCACAGTGCCACTGTCTGCACCACTCCTAACTGCCACACACCACAGTGCCACTGTCTGCACCACTCCTAACTGCCACACACCACAGTGCCACTGTGACTGTCTGCACCACTCCTAAATGCCACACACCACAGTGCCACTGTGACTGTCTGCACCACTCCTAACTGCCACACACCACAGCGCCACTGTGACTGCCTAAACCACTCCTAACTGCCACACACCACAGTACCACTGTGACTGTCTGCACCACTCCTAACTGCCACACACCACAGTGCCACTGTGACTGTCTGCCCCATTCCTAACTGCCACACACCACAGCGCCACTGTGACTGCCTAAACCACTCCCAACTGCCACACACCACAGTACCACTGTGACTGTCTGCACCACTCCTAACTGCCACATACCACAGTTCCACTGTGACTGTCTGCACCCCCCCTCCCCCGGGTCACGCCACTGAATACAGGCAATGTCTGTGAGAGTTGAGAGAAACCATAGGAACTGTAGTCCATTACATTACTAATGCCAACTACAGCTAGCCCTGGCAACATAAAAACAACTGAGCTGAACAGAGCTGAGCAAGATAATGCATGTGAAAAAAGCCAGCTTGTGAGCTACAGTGGTAACAAGGGCGTAGCTAAAGGGGGTGCATATGTAGCAGTCGCTACCGGTCCCAGGAACTGGATGAGGCCCAAATATACCAGTATTATAGAAAGTGTATGCAGGTCAAGTTACACCTCTGGCTGGGGGGAAGGGGTTAGGTCAAGAATTTGGCATGGGGGTGGCATTTCAATTTTTGCCCCAGGCAGCACAAATGCTATTTGCTTTCCTGCCCCTGGCCACAAAACACTGAGGGAAGTGGGGCCCAAGCTGAACTCTTGCACCAGGGCCCATGAGCATCTAGCTACATACCTGGGTAGTAATACTGCTTCTGGTAAGCATTCAGATGCATGTTGGTGGTTTTCTGTATTTTGCTAAACTTAGAATACCTATTTAAGTATTACACAGTATCCCAACAAACATGTGACCAAGAAGACATGATTACTCTATAGCAGTGATGGCGAACCTATGGCACGGGTGCCAGAGGCGGCACTCAGAGCCCTCTCTGTGGGCACCCGCACTGTGAAAAAAGTCTATGGTGTACCAATATGCCTTAGACTTTTCCTGCCATTCATCAGCGCAGGGCGCACTATGAACAGCACAGGCAGGGCACTGAATGTAGGCAGGCTATTATAGATAATGATAAAGTACATGGAATATATACTATATTGAACTATAGTATTTAGGTTAAATTGCCGTGTTGGCACTTTACGATAAATAAGTGGGTTTTGGGTTGCAGTTTGGGCACTTGGCCTCTAAAAGGTTCGACATCACTGCTCTATAGTATATTGAAGGAGCCATCAAGTGGGAATCTTCCCTATGTTATATTATATTCATTCTCAGTGCAACTCTTTTAATTATATCTAACACAGAAAGATCTTTTATAGTATTCCTCAATTCAATGATTTATCTAGAATAATTATTTTTAGACTCTCTGTTCTGGTCATCAATTCCAAGGTATCATAAATGTGTTAGGTTTAGGAATATTCAATGCTGTGCACAAATAGTTTAAAAGAAATGAAATTGTGTTTGTTTTCCGTATGAGTAGATAATCTGAAGGGAGAGTAGCCACAGCTAAATCAGGAAAGTGAGTAGATTTAATTGATTGCAAATATTTGAAAATTTCAGATTATATACATGACCTTTGCTTTTATCACTCAAATGCAATTAATTGTCTGCAGATACAAATTTACACGGAAGTTAGAAAAACTCTTTCTTTCTTTTTCTCTTTTCTTCTTTCCTCATGGAGTACTGGCCCTGTCTGATTTTATGTATTATTTATATCAGTTGGAAATGATCTTGTGCAGCAACATTTTGAGCTAAAGTTAAAGAGACCACCCTTCTTTGGAAGTACATCTTGAAATGAAAACAATTAGTACCAAATAAGTAATGTAGGTCAAAACTATCAAAGGGCATCTAGATTGTTTTACATTTAGGAATTAAATGGGTCATTTAAAAAAATATATATTAGGATATACTGATACATTTCTGTTATCAGAATCAATTTCTTTTTTAATAAAATTCTTGTAAAAGTGATATGAGGTCTCAGAGAGATAGCATTTGTAAGCCATCATCATAGCATGGGATAAGACTGTAGTAGTACAGGACATTGATATTAACCATCTGCTGATCGGTTTTCGGGAGTAGAGTAATAATCTTCACTACTGCCGTGTATTGTACTGATTTCAGTAGTAGGACATTGCTGTATGATGTCCATGCACAACACTATGTTATGCACAGTAAAATAAAAAAACTGGATAGTAATGACAAGTGGACTCATATTTCACTAAAGAAACAGTCCCAAAATTATACCCCACTCCCTTAGACCGTGCACTAGGTATAATACAGTGTATCAGTTTTTCTAGAAAGTTTTCTTTGCTTATGAAACCTATATCTTTTGATGAGAGCTGAGGGTACCTTTAAATATGTCACCATTGCCCATTTAGAAACTGTATTTAACAAGAATCACATAATCAATCACATTAATTATTCAGCTTTTTGTCTGGATGTTTTTGTAAAGCATGTCACCGATGCTAACCTCTCTCCCAATCTGTACAATTTTCTTACTTATTAAATGACAAAGTTATTTATTTTATTCAGAATGCTTTTTACCATAATTATAAAATTAGAAGAGTCATTATAATTGCCCATTTCCGTGGGATAACTGACTGCATTTTTTTCATTGACGCAAATTCCTCTTTACTTGGATTTATTTCTATGAGGTCCCAAGAAATCTTACGGAAAGGTTTTGCCAGAGAACGTTTTATCAGTGGCATTTTAATCATTGTAAAGCCATTTTTTTTATTCCTCTTTGTTGAAGTCAATTACATGTTCAACATTTTTTAAGAAGGGATTAGATAATTGAAGCCTGTATTCTCTGCTGAAGCGCCAATGGCTCCTTTTATGTTTTAATTCGAGCAGTGGTGTGGAGATTTCAGCATTACATGCATGGTTTTAGAAGAGTAAGACTAATATACATTCGATACTTTATTATTATTAGCCAAAATTATTTTTGTGTTTGCTTTTAGCTACTATTATAGTTATCATAGATTAGATTGTGACATTTTCTCATAAATTGGTGTTTCCAGTTTATTTGACAAAAGTTAAAATACTTCTCTTGGTGCATTCAGTAAATCCAGTGTACAGCTCTATCAGATTTATCCTGGGTGGCTCCTAGATGAGACAACTGGGAAAAATAAGGGGGAAGTTGGAACCTGTGTATCTCTTCCCTGACTCTAACAACTAGGTTTTAGAAATAACACAAACCTTAAAAAATGCCTTTCTCTGCTGTTGACTCTCTGGTTGCCTGAAATACTCGACTTTGGTGACATAAATATGTCATTTTTACAGCTGTATTGCTAAAATGTAAAGTACTATCAAGCCAAATCTGACACTCGGTGACAAAATAAATAGTGTTGCTCCATGTCCTGTCTTCATGAATGCAATAACAGAGAACATGTCATTGAGAAACAACAGAAAGACCAAGGACATTCAAAACAACTCACTCATTTCAATTGCGGCGCCATCAAATAGTTGATTTCACATTTTAATACTTGTGCACAACAAAAGGCTGCTTTATTGAAGAAAAAAATGTCAGCAGTAACTTTTTTAATTTCCAAGTATACATTAAAACGGTTGGTTGTTTTGCAGGATGAATTGTAGTTTGATTACATTTTTGGGTGGATCTAGAAAAGGTATATTGTTTTTATTTTTTTAAACACTATTGGGGTCATTTATTAAGACCGGCATTTTAGTCTTAATAACTCTTGTGCTGGTGCATAATGCGCCCAAGTTTATAGAGGTGCCGGCATCTACATAACTTAGGGGCATCCACCTCCAGCCTAAATCTACTACAGCTCCCTTGCTGTTGTAGATTTAGATAATTTTCTGCACCTAAAATAGGTATAGAACATAAGTGAGTTGGCCTTCCCTCTTTTTTAGACCTGGTGCGAGCAGGAAAAAGTTGCAGATTTGGCTGCAAATTCCTTTTGCGACCGAATCTGCAACAGATATACTCCAAAAATTGGTGTATATGTAATAATAAATGACCCCCATAATACCGCATAATATAAATACTGTGTTGTACTTATTCTATAGATTATTCCGATGTTGGCAGCATTAAAGGGATTGTCTCATCTCGCTGTTACTAAGCTGAGAAGGGACTAAGCCCAGACCAACAGGTAGTCGTGAAACAGCAGAGTTGTCCGGCACTCCGCTCTTTCAGTACTCCCATAGCAGTGCATGAGAGCTATGCTGTTTCTGAGTTAGTAACAGTGAGATGAGACAACCGCTTTAAACATGTATTTTTAGACTATATGCATAGTTACTATTTTACTAATATAATTTACCGAAAGATGTATCTGACTGAACTTGCCTCTAATTACAGCTGTTTAGTGTTTAACACATTATTGTGCTATTGGTCACCCTGAGTGCCATACACTATATTCCAAACACTGATTATGAATCCAACAGAATAACTTTTTCCAAAGCTTTCCATTGGGGTTGGTTTTCATGATTTCTTCTCATGGGAGCTATTTTTTTTTTCTATAGAAAATATACAGTATTATTCACATTCCTGTTTCATGCATCCATTATACAAACATACTGTATTATACTGTAGGGTCAGTATTATATTGTAAAACTTAGATCTATCATGTACCACATGCGCCATGTTAGACAGAGTTGTGAAAGAGGTTTGGTCTGGGAAAACAGGTATTTTCCTCCCAGCATGTGCTGATGATTTTAAATGCCGGTCCGGGTTTTGGCAGCACCTGGCTGTCCTTAAATAGGCAGCTGGGCTCATAAGCCATGTCTCTGTGTTGGGATCTGGGAGCCTTATGTCTGGAGAAAGGCTTGCTACCTGTTTGGCGTGAAAACAGGTTGGTGCTGCTATGGTCAAGGACTTTGAGGCAGTATTGCCGCATGGTGTGAATTACCACTAACACTGCATGGTGACTTTTTGTTTGAATATGACTGCTTGTTTTGTGACTTGCCTAAAGTGTGAATAAAACACTGAACTGTTTGATCCAAAGAACTTGTTGTTGCCTCTATACTGCGTCTGCTAATCCTGTCTACCAGAGCGAGTCCCCACAATACATAACTATTACATCCATGCCTTCACTGAATCTAGATGTTTCCTTTTTTTCTCCATCTGGATAAGACAACATTTTCTGACAAGCGCAAAGTTTGCTGCCCAGATATCTTTGACCACTTGCTACTTCAGCCATGCTGACCCTCTATATCAACACATACCACGCCATCCTATAATAGTAACATTCTGGTGCTACCACCAGTACTGTGTGGGCTGCACCATGTGTCCCTATTACTGTACCTACATTGCAGCCCAGTTCCCCCCAAATACTTTATTTAAGATATAATAGTGCCTGGGGACATGGATGAAGGCCAAAGCAGAGGCATAACTACAAAATGATAATCCTCAGATGGTCAGACCAATGCGAGGAATTAATCAGATCCTAGGCCAGGCTACTAAATTAGTTCAAATGGTTAAACTAAACACCTAAATGAATTTAGCCTACAGAACAGACCCCACATAATTCCAACCACAAAGCAGACCCCTGAATAGACACTAGAAACTCTCCGAACTTAAATCAGACCTGAAACCAGAAGCCTTGATACCCCAAATTACACCAAAAGACTCTCTTTCTTAGACAGACTTCTCCCAATGATCCCTTTTTTTCTCATACAGCTATCTCTCCATGGCTCCTCAATCCCACACACTGCTCTCCAAGGTTCCCCCTCAAACCAGCCTGCTCGCCATAGATCTTTATGCCTCTGCTTTCACCCAGACTGTTCTGCAACCAAATCCTCTCATAGACAGCTCCCTTTACACTGACTGCTCCCCATGCTCCTCTTTCTCATGGAATGGATAAAAGATCATTTCTGTCCAATATGACGTGCTAGAGCAAGTTCCCAATCCAGATTCACACGTACAGTAGTAATCACTCTGCACTCTCCAATCATAATTAAATGTATTTTTATTGAATGATGAAAAATCAAATCAGAGTCGAGGGATGTTAAACTAAATGGAAAAAATTCCAATAATATATGAAATCAATATAGAGTGATGGATGTCCAAGTTAAAATGCTAGACTGTGAAAGATTGCAAACTCTATCACATTAAAGAGGACCTGTCACCTCTCCTGACATGCCTGCTTAATAGCTTCATGCATTACCCATGTAATAACAGTTCTGGAACATCTATTCTTATGGTTCTATGTGGTACCATTCCTTTATTATTTCTAATAGAAGTTAAAATTTAATTGCTGGCAGTCTGCAGTAAGGGTACAGAGGGGAGGTAAGAAGTAGGGGGTGTGTACCTGCACCCTCAAAAAATGGCAGCACTGACTGGATAGAGTAAGTCTGTACATGTACACCCCCCAATTGGTTACCACCCCTCTGTACCTAAGGGTACTTTCACACTTGCGTTAAAGTTTTACGGTATTGAGTTCTGTCACAGGGGCTCAAAACCGAAAATAAACGCTTCAGTTTTATCCTAATGCATTCTGAATGGAAAGCATTCCGTTCAGTATGCATCAGGATGTCTTCAGTTTAGTAATTTTTTACGGTATGTGGCTGTAGAAAATACCGCAGCATGCTGCGGTATTTTCTCCGGCCAAAATTCTGGAACACTTGCCAGAATGCCAGATCCGACATTAATTTCCATTGAATGTATTAATGCCAGATCCGGTACCAAGTGTTCCGGATAACCAGACCCGGTTTCCCGATCTGCGCAGACCTTTTAAAATGTGAAAAAAATATATACCAGATCCGTTTTTCTGGATGACCCCGGAGAGACGGATCTGGTGTTTCAATGCATTTGTCAGCCGGATCCGTATCCATATCCAGAAACAAATGCTATCTGTTTGCATATGGATTTCCGGATCCGGCAGGCAGTTCAGGCGATGGAACCAGGGCCGGACTGGGGAAAAAACCAACCCTGGAAAAAGTTGCATACCAGCTCCACAGCATTGCGTTATTATTTACTTGTTTATAATAGGAGAAAGCGTTCATTTTAAAACACGTGTGTAAACACTAATATGAACTTTGCCCCACGATAGCTCTTTTGTAGAACCCCCATTGTTCATATTATCACAGTGTTTTCCCAACCAGGATGCCTCCAACTGTTGCAAAGACAGTGTTTTAACACGCCCTTTGACCCGCCCCTTTTTTGTTGGCCACCTATTTAATGATTGTTGCATTCAACATTTTACTTGACCAGCTATTTTAGATATTCTACGGCAGTCCTGTTACAACCCAGCCTTTCGACCAAATAATAAAAATATTTATAAAGTCTCACCCATATGCTGCAAAAAAAATATATCTGCAATGTAAAATCGATAATAAAGATCAACTACAAACATAAACATATTTCACATGAAAACTTACAATTACTTGGCCCTTGGGGATCTCGGACGCCACTTCCACACTTTGGCCGGGGGCTCGCTAGAGCTGATGTTGTGTTTTATCCTAATGAGAAAGATTTCCTAATAATGATTTGGAGAAGGGGCAGAGGGATAGCAGAGCAGGGAGAGGCTGGTGCTGCTACTAGGGGGTCATACCATGGAGGAGTAATAAAGCCCACCATAATGCCCTCCCAGTAGTAATAATTCTCCTTATAATGTGCAAAACATACCCCTTTGTAATCCCCCCAGTTGAGCTAATGTTTCCATAATTGTGCCAATATAAAATACCCCTTCTCAGTGCCCCCGTAGATGACCCCATAGTGCTCCTCCCCCCACCATAATATGTCCCAGTATAAAATGCCCCTATACAGAGCCCCCATATAAAATACCCCTTCTTTTTAGCCTCAGTAGATGCCCCTATAGTGCCCCCAATCATGTGCCAGAAAGATGTGCCCCAATAGATGTCCCCAATCATGTGCCAGTAAGATGTGCCCCCATAGATGCCCCCAATCATGTGCCAGTAAGATGTGCCCCCATAGATGGCCCCAATCATGTGCCAGTAAGATGCCCCCCAATCATGTGCCAGTAATAAGAGTCCCCCCACCATCATGTGCAAGCAGCCAGAGCCCCCCATATTATGTGCCCGTAGCCCCCCCTTATTATGTGCCAGTAACCCCCCATGTGCCAATAACCCCCCCTTATTATGTGCCAGTAACCCCCCTTATGTGCCAGTAGCCGCCCCTTATCATGTGCCAGTAGGCCCCCCTTATCAAGATCCAGTAGGCCCCCCCTATCAGGATCCAGTAGGCCCCTCTTATCATGATCCAGTAGGCCCCCCCTTATCATGATCCAGTAGGCCCCCCCTTATCATGATCCAGTAGGCCCCCCTTATCATGATCCAGTAGGCCCCCCCTTATCATGATCCAGTAGGCCCCCCCTTATCATGATCCAGTAGGCCCCCCTTATCATGATCCAGTAGGCCCCCCTTATCATGATCCAGTAGGCCCCCCTTATCATGATCCAGTAGGCCCCCCCTTATCATGAACCAGTAGGCCCCCCTTATCATGATCCAGTAGGCCCCCTTATCATGATCCAGTAGGCCCCCCCTTATCATGATCCAGTAGGCCCCCCCTTATCATGATCCAGTAGGCCCCCCTTATCATGATCCAGTAGGCCCCCCTTATCATGATCCAGTAGGCCCCCCTTATCATGATCCAGTATTGTACCTATATAAAAAAAATAAAAAAATAAACACTTATACTTACCTCCAGCAATGTGATGCAGGCCTCTTCCGGCCTGTGTCATTCGCTATACAGCTCAGTTGGCGCAATTCCGTAATCGCGCCGCCTGCACCGGCCTCTGATAGGCTGCCGGCCTAATGCTGGCAGCCTATCAGTAGAACAGGAGGGGACACACCTCTCCCTCCCCTGCCGCAGCATATTAGACATCTGTATCGCCGTCCTCAGGACAGCGATACAGATGACTATGGAGATGAGCGCTTCCACAATGGAAGCGCTCATCTCCTGCTGCTGTGCCCTGCCGCCGGCCGCCACTACTTGCCACCAGGGCCGCGTCCTTGCGGCACTTAGGCCTGCCGGCCTACCGGGAAATTTCTCGGTAAACCGGCAGGCCAGTCCGGCCCTGGATGGAACTGCCTGCCGGAATCCAACAACGCAAGTGTGAAAGTAACCTTACTGCAGACTGCTAGCAATTCATTCATAATTTCTAGTAGAAATAATAAAGGAATGGCACAATATAGAGCCATAGGAATAGATGCTCCAGAATTGTTATTACATGGGGTGCATCTTATGGGCCGGTGAGTCTTATAGGGCGAAAAATACAGTAATTCAAAGCTGAAAACAGCTGCTCACAAGCATAAGCTGATCCAAACAAAGTAAGAAAAGCAATTGCAAGTGCTTTCATAAACGTAAAGTTACTTGTCAGAGAATTCCATACTTTAAGGAATTTCAGAACTAACTGTGCTGTCCTTTGTCATCCCTTCCATCTTCTCAATTGTTTCACGCAGGTCAGACAATTTATTTTTCCAGATAGAACTTTCTTGAAATTCCAATAGCTCCATTTCCAGACTTCCTAAATCTAACCAGTGTAAGCAGGAAAGATCAAGTTCTTCAAACTTGGCTTTATCTGGAGAAGTGAAAAAACACAGGGTTGTCTCCAAGTTTCGGAACTGTAAAAATCTTTTACTAAAATTCACCTTTGCAGCTGTTAGGATGCTAGAAAATTCCTTGTAGATTTCCTGGTGGCTGGTAGGATTGTCTGCAAATGCTGTAACATTTTCTAAATGCTTTTTTAGATTCGAAAAATATTTTAGCTGCCCACTTCTAAAGGTCTCTTTCAAAAACCTGTAGTTTTCTCTCAAATGTTTTGTTATCACAAGACATCCTTTCTGCTGTTTTCCCTACACCTTGCAGTTGTTTTAAAAAACATGAGGTTGGTAAGTCCGACCAGATCAGTGAGCTGTGGATATTCCTGCTCTTTTTCATTCATAAACAGCCTAATATCATCCAAACAGGCTACAAATCTCTCCAGGACTCGTCCTCTGCTCAGCCACCGTACATTATTGCACATAAGTAAACAATTATACTGTGCCTGAACCGCCTCAAGAAATGCTTGAAACTGTCGAAAATTCAGAGCACGAGTAATTCACCATTTTTGTGACATCTCAGAGGACATTATCAAATTTTTTGCTGCTTTCCCTGGCACAAATAGCTTCTTGGTGTATAATACAATGGAACTGCATGACTTCATGTTTTGTTTCTTTAACAAAGAACTGTAATAAATAGGGGTGCACCGAAATTCCGGCGGCCGAAAATATCGGCCGAAAATGCACCTAATCCATTTCGGCCGATATTGATACATATTGGCAGAAAATAGCGGGGAGGGACTGGGAGGAGGAGCTGGGGGCGGGTGCGTTCACTGTGCTCCGGCCCCCAGCTCCAGTAGTTATAAAATGTGTACAATTAATAAGGATTCTATTCATGAGGCCCCCTCTGCAGTAGAACATTCAATATAGCCACATCCTACTCACAGGGCTGTTATCTTAATGCTGGCCGGTCGGGCAGAGGAGCGGCAGCGTCACGACTGACGTCATGTGCCCGGCCTACTTTCTGAATGAAGGAGGCGGCGCAGGCATGTGACGTCAGTCGTGACGCTGCCGCTCGTCTGCCCGGCCAGCCAGCATTAAGATAACAGCCCTGTGAGTAGGATGTGGCTATATTGAATGTAATACTGCAGAGGGGGGCCAAATGAATAGAATGCTTATTAATTGTACACATTTTATAACTACTGGAGCTGGGGGCCGGAGAACAGTGAACGCACCGGCCCCCAGCTCCTCCTCCCAGTCCCTCCCCGCTATTTTCTATTAATTGTACACATTTTATAACTAGTCTGTACTGGAGCGGCAATGGGGGGGGGGGGGGTCTGTGGATGGCACTGTTATGGGGTGGGTGGGGGTCTGTGGATGGCACTGTTATGAGGTGGGGGGTCTGTGGATGGCACTGTTATGGGGTGGGTGGGGGTCTGTGGATGACACTGTTATGGGGTGGGTGGGGGTCTGTGGATGGCACTGTTATGGGGTGGGTGGGGGTCTGTGGATGGCACTGTTATGGGGTGGGTGGGTAATATGATTTATTAAATTCATGAAAAATAATTATTAATAAAATCATTTAAAAAAAAGTATTTTAAAAGTATTTGGGCAAAAAGGCAGTTTCGGTTTCGGTCAAGGGGCATCCTGAATTTTCGGTTTCGGTTTCGGACCAGAATTTTCATTTCGGTGCACCCCTATAAACCAGATGTTGCCCCACCATAGAAAGCGCCCCATCACTAGTAATTGAAACCACTTTTTCTGGTCTTATGTCTTGTGACAAAAAATCTCCATCACAGCATTGTAGATATCTATCCCTTGTGTTCTTTTAGGCAAAAACACTAGTTTCACAAGCTCTTCTCTCATGATGTCACCAACAGCATAACGCAAAATTACTGCTAGCCTTGCATGATTATTTATATCTGTGCTTTCGTCCAAGCACATGGAGTAGCAGGCTGCCTTTTGTAATTCAGTCGTGAGCTGCTGACTAACATCACTTGCCATGCGCTGGACTCTGTCTTTAACAGTATTTCTGCTGAGTGGCATCTCAGAGATGCGCTGAATAATTGTATCCTAGTTTGGGAAATGATGGTAAAGGGAATTACTCCCAGACAACATGGCCATTTTTATAATATGCCCATCAGAGAGGGACTTACCATGTTTTGCTAGGCATAGTGAAATTTGAAAACTGTCAGTTGTGAGATGATTTGTTTTAGAAAGATAGTTTAAAAAGCTACAATACTGGGAATGATATTTCCTCAATTTCCTTCAAAAACTATTTTCTTTCAGCTTAACCAAATGTGGCAACACTTTTGTGGTTGGTGTCAAAATGCTGTCTGACACTTGATGTGCAAAACACAACAGTTTCATTACATAGAATACATAACGCTTTTTCCCATTGTGTTCAATCACTCCAAATGACTCTGTCCAGACCTCTTGGAAGGATCTTCTACTATCTGTTTTTGCTTTTTTTTTTTTTTTTACTCATTTTTGGGTGTTCAAGACTTGGAGTGTACAAAAACACACAAAAAAAATAAAAATTAAGCACACAATAAAATCTATCCCAATACCAAAAATAGCTAATACTATTAACACTAAATAAATGGATATTAATTTAAATTGCAGCAGTGATTCTTAGCTGGGGTTCCATTTAAATTTGCTGACCACTAGCACAAGAGGGCAAGAAAAATGGATCCTGTTAAAAAAAAAATGCATTGTGTGCATCAGTTATGCATGTTTACTTCTGTCTCAGATCTGTTTTTCAGGTGAAAAAAGGTATGCGGGACAAGGCTACCTTCACATCTGCATTAGCAGATGTCCGGTAGTCTGTTCCAGCAGGCAAGTGGAAGATTATCCAGACAAAAAATGGCAGCATTCTGCAGTTTGTGTCAATCCTACAGTGGTCAGTCAGATGTACTGTATTCTTTGCACCATAGGATGCCTTTTTTCCCACCAAAAGTGGAGGAGAAATCCCCCAGCGTCTTATGGGGCGAATACTAATGAGCTCTTCCATTATGGAAGTACTCATTAGTATCGGAAGACTGGGAAGCAGTGAATGCAGCACTCCACTGGCTCTATACTCACCGCTTCCTGGTCCTCGGCTGTGCTGTGGCTGCGGACAGTGTGAGGGCGCTCTGTGACCTCAAACTGTGCGCTTCTGTTCACAGCAGAGCCAGCAGCAGGAACAGGAGTAGGACGACCACCGGAGGTGAGGAGTGGTGGCGTCCAAAGCAAGAGAGGTAAGTGTTTTTTTTTTTTTTACATGCTCTGTGGCTTGTGGCTGATGAGAAGCAATGGGGGCTGATCTGAGAAGCATGGGGGATGGTCTGAGAGGCATGGGGGCTGATCTGAGAGGCATATGGGGGCTGATGAGAGACATGGAGTTCTGGAGATCTGATTGAGGGTCTTATTAACATTGGGGGTCTGATTGGGGCTGTCAGCTGAGGTCTGATTAACATTAGGAGTCTTATTGGTGGTCTTACCTGAGGTCTAATGAAAAATATTTTTTTCTTATTGCCCTCCTCTAAAACCTAGGTGCATCTTATGGGCCAGTGCGTCTTATAGGGCGAAACATATTGTAAATGCAATGCGAGCTGTACCCCATTATACTTCAACGGGGCCGGAAGATATTGCATTCTCATCCAGCTCATCCTGGCGGGGCTGTTCTCAGACGGAACAGCCTGCCAGAATACAAAGCACAGGTATGCAAGTAGCCTAAAGGATCACACAGAAATGGCTCAAATGGATGTTAAATTTTTCTCTTTTATTCAGAAGAATGGAAAAATAATGATCATTTGAACACTCCCTAACTAAGGCCTATTTCACACTAGAGTTAATAGATCCGTAACTACCGTGTGCAGCCGCGCACTGCCGGAGGTTTGTCTGGCCCTGTTCGCTATAATGGGGACTGGCGTAAATCCGGTTTTGGGAGGGTTACCCTCACTAAGATAACATGGGCTGGCCATATGTCCTGGAGCAGCATTGATTGTGTGCAGGGGAGCACACAGCATCATAGGTTACTGTGATGCTGTACACGTCGGGCCCCCCCCCCCATGGGAGTATTGTCCTGCACTCATAAGATCATATGTGCTCACAGACTCGATGTCTCAGATGGCACACGGTCGTGTTCATGGGCCCTTAGGGAGGAGGACCCCCGTCTACCACCTCCCATACAGTGGGGGGGGGGGGGAGTCTGGAGGTGTATGAGTAGTGGGGAATGGTGGTGCTCCCTAAGTCCCCTCAGTCAGTAGAGGGCCAGTGACAAATCTTATAATTAAGATTAGGTGATGACTTGAGCAACATTCACATTAAAATATAATTATACCAGGACAGATGATTGTGATTCCCTCACTGCTTGCTCTGCTCTCGGGAACAGCTGATGGGTCCAGGCTGCGCCACTCACAGAGCAAGAAGTTGCTGTGCTGATGGCCTGTCGAGACAGCAGAGGAAGAATTGGCAGGAGCTCAGCCAACCAGCATTAGGCTTGTACCTCTAAACCACAACCACTTACTGACCGAATACCACAGGTTAGTGTGCGCCCCTGAAATGTTCTTTTCGATCCTCTAGCTCTGCTCTCTGCCCTACCCATGTCACATGTTGCTCCCTCTCTGCTAGCTGATTGCAGGAGGCGTACTGTGACGCGAGTTCCTCCCCCCTCACTCCCCTTTCAGCTTGACAGTTTTATTACAGGACTAGCGTGGCATATACAAAACGGAATGGCAATACTCTCTCTCTATTACATGTGGCCTAGGGCGCGCATGCCAACAGAGAAGGCTCTGCGTGCCCTCTCTGGCACGCGTGCCATAGGTTCGTCATCACAACTACAGTTGCAAGAAAAAGTATGTGAACCCTTTGGAATGATATGGATTTCTGCACAAATTGGTCATAAAATGTGATCTGATCTTCATCTAAGTCACAACAATAGACAATGACAGTCTGCTTAAACTAATAACACACAAAGAATGAAATGTTACAATGTTTTTATTAAACACACAATGTAAACATTCACAGTGCAGGTGGAGAAAGTATGTGAACCCCTGGATTTACCAACAGGTTGAACCTCCTTTGGCAGCAATAAACTTCAACCAAAGTTTCCTATAGTTGCAGATCAGATGTGCACAACGGTCAGGAGTAATTCTTGGTCATTCCTCTTTACAGAACTGTTTCAGTTCAGCAATATTCTTGGGATGTCTGGTGTGAATCGCTTTCTTGAGGTCATGCCTCAGCATCTCAATCGGGTTGAGGTCAGGACTCTGACTGGGCCACTCCAGAAGGCATATTTTCTTCTGTTTTAAGCCATTCTGTTGTTGATTTACTTCTATGCTTTGGGTCGTTGTCCTGTTGCAACACCCATCTTCTGTTGAGCTTCAGCTGGTGGACAGATAGCCTTAAGTTCTCCTGCAAAATGTCTTGATAAACTTGGGAATTCATCTTTACTTCGATGATAGCAATCCATCCAGGCCCTGACGCAGCAAAGCACCCCCAAACCATGATGCCCCCACCACCATACTTCACAGTTGGGATGAGGTTTTGATGTTGGTGTGCTGTGCCTCTTTTTCTCCACACATAGTGTTGTGTGTTTCTTCCAAACAACTCAACTTTGGTTTCATCTGTCCACAGAATATTTTGCAAGTTCTGCTGTGGAACATCCAGGTGCTCTTGTGCAAACTGTAAACGTGCAGCAATGTTTTGTTTGGACAGCAGTGGCTTCCTCTGTGGTATCCTCCCATGAAATCCATTCTTGTTTAGCGTTTTACATATCGTAGATTCGTTAACAGGGATGTTGGCATATGCCAGAGACTTTTGTAAGTCTTTAGCTGACACTCTAGGATTCTTCTTCACCTCATTGAGCAGTCTGCGCTGTGCTCTTGCAGTCATCTTTACAGGACGGCCACTCCTAGGGAGAGTAGCAGCAGAGCTGAACTTTCTCCATTTATAGACAATTTGTCTTACCGTGGACTAATGAGCAGCAAGGCTTTTGGAGATACTTTTATAACCCTTTCCAGCTTTATGCAAGTCAACAATTCTTAATCGTAGGTCTTCTGAGAGCTCTTTTGTGCGAGGCATCATTCACATCAGGCAATGCTTCTTGTGAAAAGCAAACCCAGAACTGGTGTGTGTTTTTTATAGGGCAGGGCAGCTGTAACCAACACCTCTAATCTCATCTCATTGATTGGACTCCAGTTGGCTGACACCTCACTCCAATTAGCTCTTGGAGATGTCATCAGTCTAGGGGTTCACATACTTTTTCCACCTGCACTGTGAATGTTTACATGGTGTGTTTAATAAAAACATTGTAACATTTAATTCTTTGTGTGTTATTAGTTAAAGCAGACTGTGATTGTCTATTGTTGTGACTTAGATGAAGATCAGATCACATTTTATGACCAATTTGTGCAGAAATCCATCTCATTCCAAAAGGTTCACATACTTTTTCTTGCAACTGTATATACAATGGACACAGATTGTGTAAAAAAAAAGAGCAGTTGAGTAAATGCACAAATTGAAATGTAGAATTCATTCCATTAGCAGCCTCTTGTTTTCTATTGAACCCCTATGGTTCAACTGAAGATATGAAGGTATGAAACCAAAGGGCCGTTTTTTTTTTTCTTTTCATTAATTTTACTCAGACACCACCTGTTCTTAAAGTCAGGACCTCTGCCATTTGATATTTCAGTTGTGTCACACTGTGACTAGCTTGATGAAAACTGAATAGATTTGAACATATTTACTTTGATATGCAGTCACTCACTCTTTTTTCATTTGGTATGAAATTCCTTGACTTTCATTTTTAGATGCATGTAAAAATTGCAGATTATACTGTTGGTGAAATACTTACATTCCTAAAGTCTTTAGACCCTTTCATGTTTTTCACATTTGTCAGGTTACAGCCTTGTACTAATGTTTTCCTCATCATTCTGCACTCATTACCCATAATGATAGTGAAAATAGAATGTCCGGAATCCTTGCTAATTTATTGAACAGGAAAAAAGAAAATCTTGCATTGACATAAGTATTCAGACCCTTGCTCAGTTGAAGCATTTAGTTGCAGCGATTACAGCCTACAGTCTTCCGAGGTATGATGCCTCAAGGATTGCACTACTAAATGTAGGGATTTTCTTCCTTACTTTGCAGCTCCTATCAACCTCTGACAGGTTGGGTGGGGAGCGTTGATGGAAAGCTATTTTCAGGTCTCTTCAGAAAAGTTTGATTATGTTCTTGGTCACCCCTCTTACCAAGGCTCTTCTCCCCCAATTACTTAGTTTGGTGGGGTGGCCAGCTCTACCAACAGTCCTGGTAGTTCCACACCACAGAGGCTACTGTGCTTGACTGAATTTAACCCCAAAAATTTGTATTGTGATTACTTTTGATTGTGAGGCCGCCCTCCGAATCCCCCGTAATTGAACCCCTCAGATGCTGCATTCATTGCTGATCATGGCATCTCAGATGAATATTATGGCCTTTCAAGGGCTATTCATTTGTACTTACCTTATCCACTTGAGTGCAAAGAGGATGCCGCAGCCATCTTGAGGTTTGGGCCAGGCCCTTCTACCTTCTCTACAAAAGTTAACATTTCCAGATCAGCATTCAAACCTTTGGGACCATCTAATCTTGTTATATTTTTCTGGATCAGGATCATACTAGAGTGCACGCTAAAGTTTTTTTACATTTTATCTAATCATCTCAGTTTTTAATAAATTATTTTATCTATCATTTATTCAATTTGTGAGGGTTGCTGGAGTGCCAACACATTTGAATTTTTATTTTGGCAGAGACTGGATACTCTGCACATTGCACACGTTGAATACTCGTTTCCCAATTTATTCTCATAGCCATTGAGCCATCCTTTTTTCTTAAAAAGTACAGAAAGATCACCAAAAATGTGTCAGACATCAGCACAGATACTACACAGTTCTGCCAATTGTTTAGCGGATGGAGCTGGTTACTGCAGCACCGCTCTCAATGCTTCAATGTGAGCAGCACTGCAATAAACAGCCCAATATACTACACAATGGATGGAGCTGTGTAGTTCCAGTGCCAACTTCCGGTTCCAGAACAGCGGATTGGTGGGAGTGCGGGGTTCGGACCTCGCCGACCAGATATTTATGGCCTATCCTGGTAGCACTCTTCTGGACCTTCACTGCAAACTGCTTGCAATTTATTCATATCGTCTAGCAGGAACAATGAATGAGTGTCACATAGACTGAGTTATAAGAATAGATGCTCCAGGATTGTTATCACAAGGGGGATGCAAGTAGTTACTAAAAAAGACATGTCAGGAGAGATGACAGGTCCTCTATTGCTAGTTTATTTTCTAGATCAAGAAGTGCATTTACAAAACATGCCAAAAAACACTGACAACTTTAGAAAACTGATGGCATGTCTACAGGTGTTATTGATGTAGTTGTAAATGTGAACCAGACCTAAGGGCTCCACAGGATAATAGAGTTTACATTTTTTCTGTTGTTAGTTTTGTTATAAGACTGCCATCCTTTATACATTATCTTTTTATGGGGAGATGTACTCTATGAATGACTGCTACATAAACATTTTATAACAGATGTTATTTTTTGCTGTATATTTGGTATTCTAAGGGCAGCACATTATAGATGAAGACATGAACGCCCTCTCCTGTTGTATAGAAATCTGCCTCATCTGTTCCTTTATTTACCTGGCTACACCTGGTTGCCAGGTGACATACAGCCTTCATGGTTAGACTTCAAGGTCTACATGAATAAGCACAAATCAATACAGTGTGCTTGTATGGAGCTGAAAGCAGAGAAGTGTTTGATATGCCTTTGTTTCTGTCTTTACACAGGAGCCATCCTGGTGTAACCTTACACAAAGTAACACTGAGAAGACAATGACCTAAGGAGCACAGACAAAAGCTGAGCATGGCTTAGTGAAGCAAGTCTCCCGTGTACAAGACACACCATGGCACAGATCTTCAGTGTCAGCAAGCCTCGCCAAAGTATCAACCTGCAGGGAGTGGACCCAGAGACGTGTGCTATAGTGTTCAAGAACCACTGGGCTCAGGTAATCTCATTGGGGAGGACATCTCTCTTTTTCAGATTATTATACCTGGATTAAAACTATAGATAAGAAGGTATTAAACACACAAAAGGGTGACCTCGATGATGTCTTCTTCTCAATCACAGAACTCTATGTAGCTTGTCTTCTGGTTAACCAGTTTATGAACCTCACATTATGAGCATAGAAAACTGAACACGCAAAGGCAGCAGATGACACACTGTGGAAAGAGCCATATGAGATCCTCATCTGAGAGCCTCAGGCAATCCTAGTATCTACTTAGTCTCATTGTGCCCATGTTTTCCCATGACACACCTGGGGCCCCTGGATTAACAGGATTATGTTGCATGGATTACTATGATGTATATTCTGCATCATAAAATGACATTGGAATTCAGTAGCTTGATGTAAAAGGACCTCTAGAGGATACACATCCTCATCCATCCATGGAAGTAGACCCGTAATTAAGGAAGTGACTAAAAATGTATTTTCCTGCTATCCCTCTGCTGGCATCTACAATGATCTCTTTTGAATTTAGATCAACTAATAGAAGGAAATAATTAGTAGACACCACACTTTGACTAAGTTCACACTGGTGCAAGCTTATGAAGGTATTTACATACATTTTCTGGCATAAATACATTAAAGTATATAGAATTAGGATCATACACCTTATCAATGTAGCCCCTGTGCTATTCTATATGACACATTCCTATGTGAGCAGGACTTGCACCAATATGACTCATTTATGAAGATTTTTTGAAATTTTTCTAAGATATGTCCTAGTGTTTTCAGCTTATGCTAGAGTCATTAACAAGGTGTGCACCAGGTTTGTGAATCAGGCACACACTGTACAAGGGAAGATGTACTGTCACACTTCGTACGGGGTAGTATACTGAATAATATTTTTTTTGTTAAATACAGCTTCTCATATAAAAGATGATTTTTATTTACTTGCGGTAAAATCCATCCATTAAGCACATAAGCAGTCTACGCGCTTCGGACCGTTGTGTACTGGTCCTTCATCATGACATATACAAACTAGAAAAGGTACAATTTCTGGGGAAATTGTGTGATGTGTTCTTGCCTCCACCAGTAGCTTACAACTGGAGTGGGCGGAGTAACTGGGTGGAGTGTAGACTCCGCCCACTTTTATAAATTTTGACCTTTGTCTCACACTGACCCACCTTGCCGAGTTTGGGTGCTGTGAGAATGACAGCTGTTTAAAGGTTTCTTATTGAAGTCAATAGGGAAAATCTGATTGGTTGTTTGTGGCTCCGCCCACTTTTTAGCGTCCCCAAAATGAGATATACATTGGCACAGTCCTCCAGTGACCAACTGTGCCAAGTTTCGGAACCCTGCCATTAACAGTCTAAGAGCAGCGGCAGTTTGAATTTTTCCCATTTAAACAAATGGCTGAAATTTGATTGGCCGTTGTAGACCCCGCCCACTTTTTAATTTTTTTTGACCCCAGTCACCCAATGACCTACGGTGCCTAGTTTGGGTATTCTGGCTTAAATACTGTGAGAATGACAGCAATTTAAAAGTTTCTCATTGAAGTCAATAGGGAAAATCTGATTGGTGGTTTGTAGCTCCGCCCACTTTTTAATGTCCCCCAAAATGTGACAGAAATTTTCAGGTTGACCCCATGACTACGTGACCCAAGTTTGGTGACTTTAGTTTAAAATCTGTGCGACTGGGAGAGATTTGAAAATTGTCCCTGTCAAAGTCAATGGGAAAAACATGGATTTTGGGGGCCCTGTCCCAGGGGCCCGGAGGGTGGGATCGGGTAACAAAGCAAAAGCAAGGTACTCGGGTGGGTGCCGACCAAGTCTGCAAAGTCTGGAATTTGTACTCCTAAAAATGTGGGAGGAGTAGCAATTTGAAGTTCTCATTAAAGTCAATGGGGAGATTTTGATTGGTTCTGTATGGCCCCGCCCACTTTTTGGGGTCCCCGAAATGTGCCCAAAATTTTCGGGTTGACTCCATGACTAAGTGACCCAAGTTTGGTGACTTTAGCCTCAAAGCCTGGCGAGTGGGAGCGATTTGAAAATTTACCCTGTCAAAGTCTATGGGAAAAAAGGGGGCTTCCGGGGCCCGCCACGGGGGCCCCGGGGGTGGGATCGCTCCACAAAGTAATAGCAATCCGATCGGGTACAATCTGCACGTTTTGGTAAATTTTTGTCTATGTAGTGTAAAAACTGTGGGAGGAGTTAGGGTGGCAAATTTGGCTATAATAATAATAATAATAATAATAATAATAATAATAATAATATATATGTGAGATAATAGTATGTGGTCTTGCTATGCAAGAACACATAATTAAAAGAAACCCCTTCCTTTTAAACATGCGTTGAGACACAGCTGATTAAGTGTTCCCATCACATGCTCACTATAGGAGGGGAAAACAAAAAACACATGAGAAAAGACGTTCCAAAGGATCTGGCTTATTAAAAAACAAACAAAAAAAAAAAAAAAAACATTAATTATATTGTAAAACTAAGTCATGTTTTTTATTCAGACCATCGGGAGTGCAACTCCCCAACTTGAACATCCAAAATACCTCCCTGCTTAACAGTTTTTGCTTATGATCGCCCCCTCTAATTGGTGCAAATACCCTCTATATTCCCTGTACCGCGAATGTCGATGTATTCCCTTTGTGAACAGTGGCAAAATGTAGGCTTGCAGCTGAAACATTACGTGTCCTGAAATGGGGAATATCAGATAGATGTTTTCGCACTCTGACTTTAATCTGGTTGGTCGTGCATTCTACATACTGTAAGTGACAGTTTTTAGACGTAATTACATATATCGGAAAATCCGTATTGCAATTCAGATATTGTTGAATCACATGACTTCCTCCATTCACTGTGGAGGTGACGGTCTGACAGACTGTCATGTGATTACAGCAAATACATCTATTGCTACCACATTCATAGCTGCCTTTGTAGGAAAGCCAGGTGTTTTGGGGGTTTGGACGATCAAAAAATAAACTGGGGCTGATCTTCTGTCCTATAGTAGGGGCTTTGCTTGCAACGCTTCTTACTCCTGCTGACACTATATCTTTCCACTCTTTATCATAATTGAGTACTGGTAAATGCTGTTGAATAATTGTCACGCCCTGCCCTGTGAGTGATATAAGAAGATCTGTCAGACTTGCTGCACGTGAACCTGACAGATTGCTTTGTTGTGGCTTTGGGCAGGATCCCACCCCCTCACAGGTTCTGCTCATTAGTTTGTTAGTGATGCTATTTATTCCTGCCCCTCACTATAGCCCTTGCGGTTTATAGTTTCTCCTGGAGCTCTCTGCTGGTGTTTTGTGGATCTTCTGTTCCCAGTCCATCTTCAGATAAGTCCTCCTTCCTTCCCTTCTGTTGCTTGTTCTGGCTAGGCCTTAGGTAGCCGCGGGTTCCTTCATCCTGTGCAAGGAACCGGTTGCCTTTTCGCCTGCTCCCTAGCTGAGGGTTTGTATCAGTTGCAGCAGGGATTAGGTTTGGTGCATGAACACTTCTACCATCGAGATTTGTTCATGTTGGTAGCAGTCAGGGAAAGGGCTCAGGGATAGTCAGGAGGTGACCTTTCCCCGTTCCCTAGCTGTGGGGCTTAGAGTTTTGTGTTATTTTGTTGTGTTTGGTTTGCTTCCCTTCCCTCACCTACCGTGACATAAATTATTTTCCTTTGGCTCATTTTGATTGTTAATTTTTCTGTTATTATTTCTCTTTTTCTTTTTACTGGATGTATCCTTAATATTTTGGGGGAACACCAGTTTCTTTCTATCCAGAGATAGGGCCCACTGTCTGGCATTATCTATGGACTCTACTGTGTATTTTCTTGCCTGCAGTCTCGTTGCTGTTTTTTCTGCCTCCTGTATGAAAGTGGATGTGTTAGAACAGTTACGTCTTGCTTTGGACATTTCCCCCCCTAGGTATGTTTTTTATTACATGTGGTGGATGACAAGAAGTGGCCAAGAGGTTGGTATTACCTGCAGCTTCTTTCCTAATGGTGGATATCAATACTATTTTGGAAGTATTGTCAGTTGGGACAGTGAGCCGTTCCCCAACAAACCAGGAGTCACCTATAGGAAAAGACTACGGTCGGGGTGATTTTCGCATTTGGACTATTACCTTTGTCTCGAATCAGAGGCTGTATTGTCAAGAAGGATTGACAATTCCACTACTGCTTTAGCCGAGGAGTCACGTGAGACGTCACGTTCGAGACTCCATACCACGTGAGACACCGCGTTTGGGTAAGATCGGCTGTATCTTCGATTCAGTACATCGAGCTGGTGATGGAACAGGGTAAGAGATCTCCTTCACGATCATTGATATATCGGATCATCCGAATAAACCGGAGGATTTAATTGGGACAGTACGCAGTACGATATTATCTGACAGAGTTAGATCGTGTATGCGAATTGTTTGGAGCCTGACACAGGCCGGAGATAGGAACGAACTCTCCAAGTGTATTAATATCTCCTGCGATTACTCACATAGAAATATTGTGGGGACTGCTGACTATTTGCGAATACGAATATTGATAATCTTTAAATTATTACGATTGTCTGGCGAATCTTCAGGGCCCCTATCAATTGGGTATTTTTTTTTTTATTGTATTGTATTGTATGGATGTTTTTATTGTTTGATGCATTGGCTTTTTATGATATATCGGATTAAATAATATTTAGCCATTATCCATTTGCTGTCTCCATTCCCATATACGGAGTGCCCCTCATTTATCTAGATTTCTCCTTGGTCTATTCGTACGGTCTGGGTGGACCGAGAGGTGAGCACCCTTATCCATTCGGTTTATAGGTTGAGTCGCTGTTTTCCATTTTTTCTCCTGGATATCAATACTATGTTGGAAGTATTGTCAGCCTGTAAACGTAAATATAAGCAATCGATCTTGGGTCACATTGTAAACTGAATTTTAAAGACGCAATGCCCTGGTTTAAGAACGCTTCAAAAAATGATATGCTCTCCACTTTTCCTTGCCACACTATTAACATATCATCAATGTACGGACCATACCTTTTGATGCATTGAGAAAATAAATTCACCTCTGAAAAAAAAAAAAAAATTCCCACCATGCCATAAAAATGTTTGCTATTGACGGTGAGAACTTGGCCCAGAGGAGCTACAGGGCGATGAGAAAGACGAGGCAGAGGACCCAGACACACCTGCAGTGGAGATGAAGGCAGGGAGTCCCTCCTAGTCACTTGCACAAATGGCCCGATACATGCTCACTTGCTTGCGTAGTGACAGCCGAATTGTGACCATTTGGCAGAGGGATGACTTATGGCTCTCCACCTTGTTGGACCCTCGCTACCGGTCCAAAATTGGGCCTTTTTTACACCCGCTAAGAGGGAGGACAAACTGAACTACTATAGAGACATCCTATGTAGTGAGTTGGCCGCTGCCTGTCTGTGCCATCGTCCATCCTCTCGCAAGTCTGACCGGAGTGGCCCTCTGCGCCCACGTTCCTCTGCCATGGCTGCTGTGGCAGGGTGGGTTGGTAGGAGCAGTTCCAGCTTCTTCAGCAGCAACTTGAGTCTAGAGTCACCGGCCTAGTGAAAAAACTACTCACCAGCAGCAGCAGCTAGACCTGGAGCAGGACCTGAACCAACAGGTGTTGGCATACTTGGACTGTACCCTGCCACCCCACATTGAAGTTCCGCTGAACTACTGGGCAGCCAAACTGGATTTGTGGCCGCAACTAGCAGAGTTTGCCCTGGAAAAGCTGTCCTGCTCGGCCAGTAGTAGTGGCATCAGAGCGAGAGTTTAGTGCGGCAGGGGCCATAGTTACCCCAAGAAGAATTCGCCTGTCCACCCTAAATGTGGAGAGACTGACCTTTTGTCAAGATGAATCAGGCGTGGATCAGCCAGGATTTCCCCCCACCAATGCCTGATGCATCAGACTAGATCATCCATGGTGCCACACCAACACTTTGACAAAAGAGACTGGTTTCTTCTGGCTACCTGCCTCAGCTACTATTCTGATACTGCCACCCGCCTGATGCCACACATCTGATGCCAAGTGCTCCTTCTTTCGCCCACCATCTTCAGCTGGTACTCGAATTGCCACCCACCTCCCCACTCTATCACCCGGCCACTCTGTGGTCTCTTGATGCTCCTGCCACCTCCTCACTATGTCACCTTGCCACTCTGTGGTCTCCTGGTGCTGCTGCCACCTCCCCTCTCTGTCACTGGGTCACTCTGTGGTCTCCTGATGCTGCTGCCGCCTCCAAACTGTCACCTTGCCACTCTGTGGTCTCTTAATGCTGCTATCACCTCCACACTATGTCACCTTGCCACTCTGTGTTCTCCTGATTCTTCTTTCACTTCCACACTATGTCACCTTACCACTCTGTGGTCTCCTGATGCTGCTGCCACCTTCACAGAGTGGCAGGGTGACATAGTGTGGTCTCCTGATGCTGCTGTCACCTCCACACTATGTCCACACTATGGGGTAGTATACTGGCACACTGCTGGTATGGTATACTAGTATTAAACGGTCATTGAGTTTTCCAAAAACTTTTGATATCAAATAGCGACATATCAAAGGTTTTGATTGGTGAAGGTGCTGAGACCCCCAATGATCACTAGAATGAGGAGAAACAAGCACTTACATAGAGCGCTCTCTCTTTTCAGTGCAGAGGACAGAATCGAGACAGGACTATAGACTTCTATTGAGCCTGTCTCCTGCAGTGAAAAGAGAGAGCGCAATATGCGATCGCTTCTCTCTACTCGATGTAGAGATCAGTGGGGATCTCAGTGCTCAGACCTCCACCAGTCACACAACCTTTCATATGTCGCTATGACATATCAAAAAATTATTTTTCCAATGTCCCATTAATAAATCTCCCCATTTGTCTCTTGCTGTAGTTTTAGTTGCTCTTGCAGTAGGAAATTCACTGCTTGTGGATGTTACATAAATATGAATAAGATTTATTGGAATCTCATTCCCATTTTTTATTGGGAAAAATGTAAGGGTCTAGGTTGGTCTTGGTAACCTACAGTATTCCATATTTATTACAATTTAGTGTTATTTGCCATACTAACAAGTGGTTAGATCCCAAAAGCAAGGCAGTTGTGGGTGCAAACAATATTTTAGGAGGCAAACTGTGTTACAGTTAGTAACAGATACAATTGAAATCCAATATTTAGATTTTGTACATTTTGTAATATTTGTATGATCAGAATCGTAAGAACAAATGGGTATTATATAATAAATACATGATGAGGAGGGGGATAGAGGTAAGCTTATGCATAGTGGAGATGGTAATGCAGTGCAGCAGATGTTGTGTTCACTAATCGCAGAGTACCTCATACAAAATCAAGATCATTTTATGAGTTTATCTAACAAGTGGATTTAGCAGTGGAGATGATTTCATGTATTAACTGGAGCAAAATATTCAGAGTTAACCCTTTTAGTCCCGGAGGATTGTCCTTTTTGCATTTCCATTTTTTACTCCCTGTCTTCCCGGATTCATAACTTTTTTATTTTTACGTTCACATAGCTGTATGAGAGCTTGTTTTTTGCAGGACAAATTGAACTTTATAATGGGACCATTTAATATTGTATACAATGTAGTGGGAAGCTGGAAAAAACCCAAATAGGGTGAAATTTTAAAATAAAAAACCTCAATTCCGCCACAGTTTTATGTTTTTATTTTGTTTGGTAAAACTAAGATGTTTTTTTTAATTCTCAGTCAGTACGATTACAATAATACCACATTTATATAGTTTTTCTCGTGGCAATAGTCATCATCAAATGATTTGACCATGTCAAAGCTGTAGTACTGATGAACCTTTTATTTCAGAGTCCAGTATTACATATTCCCGTATTATTACCCTGCCCTGTCTGGGCATTAGATAGAACCTACAATATATAGCATTTGCTAAAAATAGGAAGTTTTTACTTATTGGTAATAAAGAGAAAAGGCAGGGCAGGCGAAACAATAATTATGGTGACACTGATGATGTTCCAACGCTAGTCATTACAAATAGTTGACAGTCTTCAGATATTAAAATAATGGTTAATAAATACTGACCTGTTTTATTTGATGAAGACAACTTGGCAGTAGCGTACAGCCAATATAGGCAGACCACGCAACTGCTATGGGGCCAGTGGCACGGGGGACCCGAAGCGCATATAAGGCCCTGCCCCCTATATCTGCATTGAGGCAGCCCGCCCACTTGTCCTCCGTTCATTCCTTGCCGGGCTCGGCTTGCTTCCCCTATGCTCAGTCAGGGCCCCCCTCCGAACCTCCCCCGTCCCCCCATTGTGTACACAAAGGAAGCACACACCGCTGATGTCTCGACCCTCCCTGTCTGGCTCAGGCAGATTGAACTTTGAGGCAGTGGGCGCAGCAGTTGTACACCATGCTCCGCTCACGTGCTGCCCACCTGCCTCATCTCAGCCACCCACCAGCAGTGTTCCTGTTAAGCTGTGCGGGTGTGCAGCAGCCCTGCTCCTGAACTCTCCCCGCTCAGTCAGAATGACAGCCCAGCTATCAGCAAATACAACACAGTACTTTTCAATCCCTCCCTCTGCTCCACAGCCTGTAGTATTGTTGGCCAGCCATATGTGCGATGCTCCTATCCTAATTGCACTACACCAGGAGGAATTAGTCTAGTATCAGCCTTAGTGCAGGAGGGAGAGCCCACCAGAATAAGCCCACTGGTTGTTATATTACAAATCAGCCAGCCGGCTCTTTTGAAGCTCCAAGTTATTATGTGGGCACTCACTCCTGTAAATATGAACCCTGCAAGTTTTACAGGGGCCTGTTGTTTACCACCACGACCTCTGCCTCCCACAGTTGAAACCAGAAAGAGTGCAACAGGGCCCATCCTCATTAACTCCGGAGTCCGCCTGTGCCCTTCCATTCTCTCCTTCTCACAGAGACACCAGGTGTGGAATGTATGGGCTCCGATGAGCCGAAGTTAGTTATTCGCGAAGTTGCACATAACTTCGTTGAATAAGTTTGGAATTTTATTTTTAGAGCGGAAAACGACTTCAAAACTTGAAACCAAACTCGGCTTCGGGTCCAAGATACCAGTCTAACCTGAAGCTGAGTTCGGTTTCAAGTTTTGAAGTGGTTTTGCACTTTAAAAATTTGATACCAAACTTTTTTAACGACGTTACGTACAACTTCAAGAATAACTAACTTCGGCTCATCGGAGGCCATACTTTCGAATACTGTACGGAGACAGATCTTCGTACAGTATTAATCCGAAATTTTGAACGAAGCGACTTTTGATGTAACCTATGAAGCTCTCTTTGCTCGACACTAGTTCTGATACATGTAATGTGTTCCGATCAGTGTGATCCTGCTCCCATGTTTCACTTTCATCTCTATTGGTGCAATGTGTTCTGATGATTTAAATAGCAGGTCAGGAAAACCATTTTATTGTGTTTTGCTATAACTTAGGGTCCATTCACACGTCCACAAAAGATTCATTTTCAATGGGGGCCACAAAAAATGCGGACAGCACACAGTCCCACAAAAAATAGAACATGTCCTATTCTTGTCCGCAGCCACAAGTCCGCAAAATGCGGAACGCACATAGCTGGTGTCCGTGTTTTGTGGATCCGCAATTTGCGGACGTCCGAATGGACCCTTAGGGTCCATTAACACGTTCACAAAATGGGTCCGCATCCATTCCGCAATTTTGCAGAATGGATGCGGACCTATTCATTTTCCGTGTTTTGCGGATCCGCAATTTGCTGACATGTGAATGGACCCTAAGGAGGTTTAAATCATCTGAAATGCATCAGAGAGCAAACAAGAAAGAGAGAAGTCACTGACTGCAGACACAGGACAGCTCTGTCCTCCCCAGCTCTCATCTCCCCGGCATTCTCAACTGCTGTGCTTTTCCTCTTTCTCCTCTGCAGAGATGTGCGCCCGCTGATGAGAACATAGTGTGCGCTGAGTAGTGCGGATGCTACTATCGAAATACTGACAAAGTCAGCATCGAACCGGACCTGGCATCAAAGCAGGCTTGGAATGGCCCACAGGGGAACAGGTGAATCCCCCAGTGGGACCCCATACTCTGCACATGGCACAATAGACTGACTGCGCTATATACTGTAGCTACTGTTTATTATTATAGATGCATCAGGTGGCTGAGATGACTTGTATGTAAACAGATAGGCCAGCCAATATCCTCTTTATTGAAGTCACTGCAGGGACCCTCAGCCTATAATCATCTTGTAGCGTCTTGCTGCTGTCTAGTGAACCGACAGTATTTGCATGTTGTTATACAGTGGGCCCCTAGAATTTTTTTTATTGGTGGGCCCTAGGCACCCCTGCCCAAGACGGCATCAAAGTATCAAAAATGTATTGATATTTCGATACCCAGTGAAACCCTGCTTTGAACTGCTGTTAGATTAGTAAAGTAGCAGGTCAGGAAGGTGAGACAGAAAGAAAGTGTTTCAGTATCCTGTTTTAGTTATAAAAATGTAGGTAACACATTCACTTTAAATCAATGTACAGTACACACTACATGTGCAATATGTGCTGTAGCTAAATCATGGTGTCATCTAGCTTTTAGTCAGCAGTGCTCTACTCCGATTGGGTTGATTTATGGTATACTGAGCTTAGACTGCATGTAGCAATAAATGAAGGAAATAGCAGAGGACAGGATCTTGTGATATTTAACCTATTTCTTTTGAGTACCTATATAGAGGTTGCATAATTATTAAAATGTAATTAAAAGCCACGTTATGTTTTAGGGTGGGTTGCACCATATGTTGATGGCACTTGCCTAACAAGCCCCTACATTTTTTGGGGTTTGCTACTTTGAAAATTGTCTTTTATTCTAGTTTAAGCAGTGCTACCATTGCCATCAGTGTTTTATGAGCAACAAGGATCTCTTTATTTGAGGCAATTGACAGCAACTAACTTGCACCTAATCTGGTTCTGTTATCAACTTGCGTAATCTGGTGCTTGGTAGGAAGTGCCTTTTGATCGCCATTCCTTCAGATGCCTTTAGTTCCTGTGCCTCTTTGCCAGCTATAGAAAATGTGCAGTTTGTTTCCAGAATCTTGAATCCTAGTCCATTTGCTTTGTATTGTTGCCTTTATTGTAGTTGTGTTGTTGTTCAGCTTTCTCTTTGCAGTTTGAGTTTTGTGATTTTCTTGCTGTATCCAGGGTTAGTTTCTGCTAGGTTCATTCCTCTTACCTACATTCATCACTCTCCACCTGTACGCCATTGCCATCCTCTCTATTCCCAGACTCTCTGTGCCTCATCCGTTACCATCCCTATCCAGTTTTATGTAGTCTATAATTGAGTTTATTATTCCGTATTTATTGTTTGATACGTGCTTATATATCTTCTCTTGCGATTGTCCAGTTGTTACATACTTCTGCTCTGCTCAAGTCCTGGAATACATTTACAAAATGGGTCTGTGGTGACTAATGATTTTTGTCTATATTATCCTGAACCTGTATCCTGTCCAGTGATGTAACCTAAAGCTCTTGGGCCCAATACATGTGTGGCACAGAACAGGGATCCTGTTTGGGAGTCCCCGTGCTCAAGGAGCAGGAACGCTGCTGGCACACCACAGAGAGTTTAGTACTATAATGTGTGTGATCAAATAAACACAAGCAGATGTAGTGTAATATGTAATATGCAAATGGCAGGATCATGGACTTAGATTCAGGAGGGGAGCCTGGAGGGTCACACTGGACCTCCCTTGGTCAACACTCTGTCATCCAAAACTAATCAATCTTAACTACCACCACTTATTATCTCAGCCTAACGAGACACCTTGCATTAAATAACACCTAAGTACACTCTGGGGCAGTGCATACAAACAATGGGGTTATCATAGAAAATACAACATAAAATATAGAGACATTTACATATAATGCAAAATAACAGCTTGGAAAATAAAAGCAGAACTTAAAGGGGTTAGCCAACCCCTATAATGCCCCCAAAATTCCCAGGCACCCTCAATGCTACAGAGCAGGGGCGTCACTTTAGGGGCTGCAGAGGTAGCAGTCGCTACTGGGCCCAGGAGCCTGAGGGGGCCCAAAGACCCTTGTGCCACAGGAGTAGACACTGGTATTATAGAAAGTGCATACTGGTCAAGTTACACCTCTGGCTGGAGGGAAGGGGTTAGGTCAAGGATTTGGCATGGGGGGTGCCAGTTAAATTTTTGCCTCAGGCAGGACGAAGGCAATGTGCTTCCCTGCCCCTGTCCACAAAGCCCCGAGGGAAAGGGGACCCCAGCAAAACTCTTGCACCAGGGTCCATGAGCCTTTAGCTATGCTCCTATTCGGGAGGCTAATCTTCCTCGCAGCCTGCTATTGACTGACCCCCACCCCCCTTTCGCTGGAAGTTTTGTTCCGCGAAACAGGGAGATGCAGCAGCGGCTGTGCGGGCATCAGGAGCGACGCGGGTGCTGGGGAGCGGGATAAGTATAATCTGTGTGCAGTGCCCGGGCATTTTGGGGGGCATTATAGGGGTTGGATGGTTAAGTCTGGTTGCCTGGGGAAGCAGAAATATCGGTCAGTCCATCAAGCTAGTGACCCCCAAAGCTTGCAATTCTCCGTTCGGTCATACATATATTGTAATTATCTGTTATTGCATTGTATGAGAATGGTGTACTTCTTTAAAGGGTTTCTATCATCACAAAATGTGTTATGTAGCTGGATGACATTAGCGATGTGCTAATGTCAGCAGAACATAACTGTATAACTGATATCTCGCTGCCTGCTGCCGCAGGCGCAGTGAGTGAAGGACGCTCGCCTCACTGCGCCTGCGTCGAATACGTCACAGAGCTCCCCCTGAAGTGAAGACAGCCTGCAGCAAGCAAGCGTCCTTTATTCACTGCACCTGCGCTGAATACTAAATGGGACTGCGCAGGCGCGGGATTTTACTTTCAAAGCACAGAGCAGAGATATCCATCAAAACAAAATGGGCGTGCAGAACGGTGAGGAGACGGAGCCTCTAGGTGCTGCAGCAACGCCCCAATAGCACCTAGAGGCTCATTTGCATATTTTAAGAGTTAGTTTTCGGGCAAACAGCGGCATGTAGGCAGATATAAGTTACACAGTTATGTTCTGCTGACATTAGTACATTGCTAATGTCAGCCAGCTACATAACGAATTTTGTGATGATAGAAACCCTTTACTATATAGTTTCCATTTTCAAGTACTTCTAATAGGGAATGTAATGTATATAGCACCTTTTTCTCCTCTATTTTACATCTACAACTTTGATACCTATTTGTATTTCTCCACTTTGATATCAACTTTCTCAGCTTAGTTATTCATTTCGAATACATAAGAAGTAAGCCGAAAGGAAATGAAAATAGCTACCCCTGAGTGTCATTTTTACTGAATTCTACTAATATGAGAAATACAATTATGCATAACAAAATTGTTGCTGCAGGTAATACGTTTTGGTAATTTTTTTTTTATAAAGCTCATTTAAAAGATATAAAGACATCTGTCCGTTCACACATAGGTCATGGGTAGATCCAGCATTACAAATAAATGTTATACGGCTCCGGGACTATTTGGCTCCTGTTCACCCATTGACAAAAAATACTGCAAATGAACGTTTGCAGCGTCTTGATTGCACAGTGGTGATTTTATGTGATCACTGAGAGTGCTTCAAATTAAGCTTCATTAAGGTTATTGCTCACTCGGAAGCATGCGTTTTGTTTCTATGCTGTGTAAGCTGATGTTTAAATTGCATTTTTTGCCTATGAACAGCTTCAGGCCAGCTTCTCATTAACAATAATATTACAAACACTATAGACTTTCCAATAATTGTGCTGCTAATTGTAAAACTGCTATGTGTTTATTTTTCTATGATTGTTTTCTCCTAGGTTCAACGCATTTTGGAAAAACATGACCCCTTCAAGAACTCCCATGCCAGATATGGATCCATTTCTGCAGATGAAGTTAGCGCTGTCCAGAATTATGTGGAACACATGATCTTGCTTTTAATTGAAGAGCGTGTGAAAGATGCTGCTATGGGGCCTATTCTGGAGTTTGTGGTGTCGGAGAATATTATGGAGAAACTGTTTTTATGGAGTCTCAGGAGAGAATTTACAGATGAGACTAAATTTGAGCAACTGAGGATGTATGAGTTATTGGTTACTCAGTCTCACCAGCCTTTGCTACATCACAAGCCTATTTTGAAACCATTGATGATGCTACTTAGTACATGTTCCTCCACATCAACTCCACATGTAGAAATCAAACTAGTTGTCTTACTTAACCAGCTCTGTTCAATTCTTGCCAAAGATCCATCTATCTTAGAACTGTTTTTCCACACAAGTGAAGATCAGGGAGCTGCCAACTTCCTTATATTCTCCCTGCTGATACCTTTCATCCATCGTGAAGGCACAGTGGGACAACAGGCCCGAGATGCATTGCTTTTCATCATGTCCTTGTCGGCAGAGAACAACATGGTTGCTAAGCACATAGTGGAGAGCACATACTTCTGTCCGGTAAGTTTCGTTCTATACATCGTACGGCCTATAAAGTATATCACAATTTGAAATGATGCAGTGGGTGCATTGTTCTAGGGAATACCCAATTTCGTATAGCTTGGTACGAACTTTTATGTTCGAAACGCGTAGACTATCGCTGGAGTGAGAAGATTTGTGTCGATGCTTTTATTATATATTTTTTAAAACACCACCAATAGTAAAAAGAGCAACTCAGAGAGACTTCGGTGCTTGAGTCATCTTTGTATGTTTAATATAGCTTGGTGTCAGGAAACTACATGCAGAAATCATATATTTAAAGGGATACTTCACCATATGTAATTTCCCAGATGAATACAATGTATTGCTCCCTATAAGCAGCTATGGGAAGATGGATGCATAGTTTTCAAAGGCATTAGTTCCAGACTTAAAAGGCTTTTCTGAGCTACAGATATTGATGGCCTATCCTCAGGATAGATCATCAATATCAGATCTGTGGTGGTCCAACACCTAGCACGTTCATCAATTAGATGTTTTAGGCTGCCGTGGCACCAGAAATGTACTGTGTACAGAACTGAGGGGAGGCAGCTCCATACATTGTTTAATGGCTTTGTTGGGGTTCTCCAGCTCAGCTTCCATTCAAGTGAATGGGAGCTGAGCTTTAGTATGGTGGCTCTGGAAGCTACACAGCGAACAGAGCCTTCTGCTTCTGCGGCCTCCCAAAACAGCTGATCACTGGGGGTCAGGGGCGTCGCTAAAAGCTCATGGGCCCTGGTGCAAGAGTTCAGCTAGGGCCCCCGTCCCTCAGGGCTTGGCAAGGGGCAGGGGAGCACATATCCTTCCTGCTGCCTGAGGCAAACATTGAAAGGGCACCCCCTCATGCCAAATTCTTAACCTAACCCCTTCCCTCCAGCCAGAGGTGTAAATTGACCAGTATGCACTTTCTATAATGCCATTTTCTTATGTGGCACAAGGGTCTTTGGGCCCCCTCAGGCTCCTGGGCCCGGTAGCGACTGCTACCTCTACACCCCCTATAGCTACGCCCCTGCTGGTGGTGCTGGGTACCCCCGCAGATCTGACACTGATGACCAATCCTGAGGATAGGCCATCAATATCTGTGGGCCGGAGAAAATCTTTTAAAAGTATTCCTTTGGATTAGAATGCTGTGTCAGAATGAAAGTGTTTCTTTTATGCTTACCTTACAAATTATACTCATGCAGTGAAGGCTAACCTCTGGCTGTGGTGAAACTACTACTCCCAGCATGCTATATTTATTTCTATGGAGTTCTGAGAACATGCAGGCGTGCATCTTGGGAGTCGTAGTTTTACCACAGCTGGAGTGCTGGGCGTTAGCCGTCACAGAATTAGAGGGTTAATAGCGGTCTGATGGAATTATTCTACTTTCTACCCAATTGACTCAAGCACATAGCACACTGATGTCTCAGCAGCGCAAAAACCGCTTTGTTGCTTTTTGATCTGTATCAGACCTATTACCAGAAATGTTTGAAGATGTTGGAAGAGTTTTGGCGGTCTGCTTACTTCTAAAGAGATGCGCTAGAATGTCCGGTAGATGATATATAGCACCCACTATATAAAACATTTATTGCAGCCCACATAACAGTGGTCATACATGTATGCAAGTCAAGAAATAACACTGTAACTAAAGCAAACTTTTAAAGGGAACCTGTCATCTGGATTTTGCCTATAGAGCTGTGGACATGCGCTGCTAAATTGCCGCTAGCATGTCTGCAATATACATTCCCTATAGCTGTGAGTGCTTTTATTTAGGCAATAAAATAATGATTATATATATATATGTAAATGAGGCAAGTAAGGAGCCCAAGGGGCTGTTATTAACGTTTCAGGAACCCAGCCATACCCACTGTAAAGAAGCCCAGCACTGCCCCGCATCCTCCGAATCTCCTCCTTGCATCCCGAAGATTACCAAGTTAGAGCGCCGTAATCTTGCTCATGTGCGAGTATGTCGCATGTCAGTGCCGACATAGTGTTCCTTCCCTGAGCTGGCATCAGCCTCAGGAAACGAACTGCGCATGCGCTAGCTGCGAGATTGCAACACTTTAACTTTGTGGGCCTGGAAGCCAGGAGCCACACTGGTCCTGCACTGCTTTCAGCTCTGCGGTCACAGGCTGATCAGTGGCTAACCCTGCTCAATTTGATAGTTGGTAAAGTGGTGTGTGACAACGGTGCCAATCTGCTTAGCGCACTGAAGCAGGGCAAAATGATACACATGCCGTGCATGGCACACGTTCTGAACTTAATTGTGCAGTGATTCGTTGCCAAATACCCCGGGGTCCAGGACATCTTGCGGCAGGCCAGGAAAATCTCTGGCCATTTTAGAAGATCTTACACGGCCATGGCTCGTCTTGCTGATGTTCAGCGGCGACACTACTTCCCAGTCAGACACTTGATTTGTGATAGCCCGACGCACTGGAACTCCACCTTGTATATGCTTGATAGGCTGCTCCAGCAGCAACGTGCCGTTAACTACTACTTGTATGAACTCTGCAGCAAGACAGGTTCTGGGGAGCTTGGTTTCTTTTCACCCCGCCAGTGGATGCTAATGCTCGATGTATGCAGACTTCTGCGGCCATTTGATGAGATCATCAAACTGGCCAGTTGCAGCCAGGGCGCCATAAGTGACATCGTACCTTACGCCTTCTTTCTGGAGTGTGCATTGTGTCATGCTCATTGATCAAGCCGTCAAGGAGCAGGAAGATAAGGAAGTCGGAATGCTGAATGAATTCTCAGGGGGGCTACTCCATCTGAGACAAATCAGCAGGAGTCTGAAGAAGAGTCATAGGAGGATGGTGGCTAGGGGGAGGAGGAGGAGCAAGAAGAGCAGGCTTTGAGGGGGACTTTAAACTTTTCGAGGATCCCTGTTGTTGTCCCTGGCTGGGGGGAGGAGACCGAGGATGACATTTTCATGGGCAATGAGCAGGAGCCAGGGTGCTCCACCGCTTCCAATTTAGTGCAAAAAGGGGCCTTCATGCTCCAGCGTTTGAAGAGGGACCCCTGTATAAAAAGCATAAAGGTCAAGAACCAGTACTGGTTGGCAACGTACTTAGACCCCCGATACAAACACAAAATGGCGGACATGTTACCAGCATTACAGTGGGCTGGCAGAATGCAGCATTTCCAGGTCTTGCTGCTAGAGATGCTGCATTGTGCTATTGCGGGCGCTGGCAGAGGAAATTTTACCCACAGCGAAACAGGTGCAGGTACCAATCCTACCACGCCTGCAAGAAGAGGGCGGTTTGAAGATGTGTTGGTCTCTTCAGATATGAGATCATTTTTGTAGCCAACCCATCGACAGCCACCCTCCGGATCCAACCTCAGGGAACTCCTAGACTGACAGGTGTCCGACTACAGCGGGTTAACGGCCGATGTGGACGTTCTGAGAAGCGAGGAATCCCTGGACTACTGGATGTGCAGGCTTGACCCGTGGCAAGAGCTGGCACAATTTGCCATGGAACTCTTGCCTTGCCCCTCGTTGAGTGTCCTGTCCGAAAGGATGTTCAGCGCAGCAGGGGGGATCGTGACCGATAAGCGCACTCGCCTAGCTCACGACAGTGTGGACTACCTCATATTTCTACAAATGAATGAGGTATGGCTCTCGGAGGAATTCAACACCTGTGACGACCTCGTGTAATTGAATTTCCTCATGCCAGCCCAAGCATATCCGCCACCACCCAGAACAAAGAATGGTCCTTGTCTTATGTATATACAGCGGCATAAAAGGCCTTTTCTGTCAGGTGAATGTCTAATTTTTGTGGCCTGTACTGGCCTACAGTAAAATTTGTATCCAGTGACCGCTTAATGTACCTCCAGCCACATTTTTTAATGTACCTCCAGCCACTTTTCTGTCAGGTGAATGCCTAATTTTGGGGGCCTGTACTGGCCTACAGTAAAATTTTTAGCCAGTGACCGCCTAATTTACCTCCAGCCACATAATCACAAGTTATTTTCTGTCAGGTGAATGCCTAATTTTTGGGGCCTGTACTCCCGTGGCCTAAAATAAAAAAATTCTAGGCTACAGTAGGGGACATTTTTGAGAGTTTCCCTTTAAGACGCATAAAAATGGCCCCTGATTAAAATACATATTTTTTGTGGGAATTTTTGCCAATGATCCTCCTTTTTTAAGGTTCGCTTGCCATTAAAGTCAATAGGGCCAGCCGCGAACGTGCGGTTTGCAAACATTTGATCGCAAACGCGCGTTCGCGAACTGTCCTGGCCGATGTTTGTCCATCACTACTGGTCAAGTTTATGCTTTAGATTTTTTAAGTGGATTTTCTGAAAAAAAGTAATCAACAATGGAGGCAAATCTGTTCTTTGTGGCCATATCCTAAATTGGAGGTCCCCAACCTTTTGTATGTTGTGAGCCACATTCCACTTTCAGTGATGGTCAGGAGCAATAGGCAATTCAAAAAGAATGTAGGAGAGAAACAAAGACTTTACGACTAGTATTATACCATCCCAATTATCACTGTTTGGTAGTAAATCTAGGAAAGGTCTGCAATGGATATCTCAATTGGTTGGGGACTACTGCCCTAAATGGTGTTTAAATTCCTATACTAAAGGAAGCAGATTGCCATGGACCTGGGGTTGTGTTGTAAAGAAGTGTGTCACTAAACATTTCAAGGAAAGTAATACTCTTGAGTTACTTGCAATCTACAGGGTGGGCCATTTATATGGATACACCTTAATAAAATGGGAATGGTTGGTGATATTAACTTCCTGTTTGTGGCACATTAGTATATGTGAGGGGGGAAACTTTTCAAGATGGGTGGTGACCATGGCGGCCATTTTGAAGTCGGCCATTTTGAATCCAACTTTTGTTTTTTCAATAGGAAGAGGGTCATGTGACACATCAAACTTATTGGGAATTTCACAATAAAAACAATGGTGTGCTTGGTTTTAACATAACTTTATTCTTTCATGAGTTATTTGCAAGTTTCTTACCACTTATAAAATGTGTTCAATGTGCTGCCCATTGTGCATGCAACCCTCTTCTCCCACTCTTCACACACTGATAGCAACACCGCAGGAGAAATGCTAGCACAGGCTTCCAGTATCCGTAGTTTCAGGTGCTGCACATCTTGTATCTTCACAGCATATGCAACACAATGGGCAGCACATTGAACACATTTTATAAGTGGTCAGAAACTTGTAAATAACTCATGAAAGAATAAAGTTACGTTAAAACCAAGCACACCATTGTTTTTCTTGTGAAATTCCCAATAAGTTTGATGCGTCACATGACCCTCTTCCTATTGAAAAAACAAAAGTTGGATTCAAAATGGCCGACTTCAAATGGCCACCATGGTCACCACCCATCTTGAAAAGTTTCCCCCCTCACATATACTAATGTGCCACAAACAGGAAGTTAATATCACCAACCATTCCCATTTTATTAAGGTGTATCCATATAAATGGCCCACCCTGTAAATTGGGATACTTGCAAAGAAGGGGTCCATATACTGAAAGGAGCCTTCTGTTGGTCATTATCTCACTGGGTTGCTATCTCCTGTGTTCAATGAATTCATAACACCTACAAGTCCACTTAAACACAGAGAGATTTTGTGAAAAGTGGCCTCAGACATCTGGCCACTATCTATACTATTATAGTTTTTGTAGCTAACCACAAAAGGTCTACTGCCCAGCACCTCAAAACACCCCTTTGCCAATATCAGTCTTATGGCTTTCACAGGCTAGTATCAATTGTTCATGCCCAGTCGGGGAGCCCTGTGAGCACAGGGAAAAATAGGTTTGGCTACCACATGCAGCAGACATAATGCCTGCATGTGTTGGCCAATCGGAGTAGGATTTTGCAGGTTAAATTAAAGTAATACCTACAAAATCATACGGCCATTGGCCACCACATGTCGGTGTGGTGTCACCCACCTGCAGCAACTGGACTGTCTTACCATATGAATAAATACCATATTAATAAATCTTATCTTTCTTAAATGGCTGTTCCCATCTCAGAATGCGTCACCTCCACCCCTGCAATCTTGTTCTGCCTGGATGCTGCCGAAAGAGATGTTCAGTACTAAGAAAACAGTTGAGCAGGCTGTGTTATGTTGGTTCCATAGCTCCAATGTAATATGTACAGGACACTTGGCAATAACACTGAGGACAAGGCTGCAATTGGTTATTTCTTTACTTTAAGTTTTGCAGGCACAGAAAACAAGAGTTCAACAAGCACTAAATCTTGTCTCTGTACCTCTTGGGAATCAGTAATTCTCTATTTATGGTGCCCTTGCTCTTGTTATTCATTGATTCTGGAACACTGTCAAATTTCCCTCTCTTCTGATTCTGATTTTAGAAGGTCTTTTGTTACTGCTGAGGCCTCCAGTATAAGGCAAACACTCCTCCTGGGTTGCAGCTCCAAACTGATTCCACCTCTGTATCACCGTTTCAGTGTGTGGTCTTCTTCTCCACTGAGATACTACTCTGGTGCTGCTCCCGAAATACTGCAGGGGATAGATAGTGGCTGGGCTGTGCCACCACACATGGCAAAGCCCAGATCTGTAAGCTCTTTGTACATGCTTGCACTAGCCCTGCATTCTTTAGGTGTCATGGATCTTCACAGAAGGGTCACATGGCCAAAAGGTTCTGCTGCAAGTACGCATTGCCATAACATAGCTTAGTTTTGGACACAATATGGCAGCATCGCAATTGACAAAACAAGCTATACATATCTCAAATTCTATGAAAATGATGCACAGTACAATAAAATATACTTGTGAACCAGCATTACAGCAGATAATGGCTGCTGAGCTAAAGGAACAATAATAAAAATGAACTCATAAGAGTTATCAATAGTTTCATGTGGTTTGAAAGAAAGGGTTCTCGTCACACCTAACCCCCATACAAGTGAATGGAAACGTCGAATCAATGCAGCAACAGCTCATTCTACTGGTCCAGTTTCAGCCACCTCTGGTCACCATACTAGGCAGAACAGGTTGGGAGGGGGACTATTCTAGAGACAGGTGTGGGACCTGCATCTATTAGACATTTATAACATATTCTATGGATGTGCCATAAATGTTTGAAATGGGAATACTCCTTCAAGGAACCTCAAACCCTGGATGGCCCTAATGAATGGAGTGGAACCTTCTCCCCTCTTCCAATGTGGCCTTTTTCCAGGTGTTTCGCACATTAAGAGGATAGCTACTATCTCTATGAAAAACCTTATTTTATTAAAACTTCTAGACAAAAACAAGCCTTTTTGTTAGTTGTACTGCTGCACATGTAATTTACTCCCTTCGCAAGATGGAATGATTCAAATAATAACATCATATGAATTAGTCAATGCAATTTCTTTTCTAATAGGGGACTACTGTATTAGAACTGGAGCTTCAAATTAAACAGACAGATACACAATTATTCATGTGATGCACTGAACAATATTTCAGGCTTTTAAGATCCTGCAGCTTCCCAGGAGACAGATATAATACATGACTTCTTTCTGTTTACTGCAAATCTGCTGCACAAATGAGCTAGAAATTGATAGAAACCCTCTAGCCTACGAAGCATGACTATTTGCATATGTTTACCCTGAACCATGTGTTGCTATGGAATCTTTGTAGGACTATGTAATTACACAGGAAGCCATGGCTCTGTGCACCTGCCTCCCAAATAAATACACTTTTAGGATTTGTCACTTCCACCAGTCACTAGTAATCGCAACGCTCAGCATTTGTTTCATGCATCAGGCACCTGAAGTATAGTGTTATTATGAATACATGGGGTGTAAAGTACAGATTTCAAATCAAACTCAGTTTTTGCTGGTGCTAAATAAATTCTTCAAATCCCCTTATGTCAAACTCACAGGAGTCATAGAAATTGAGGTTTGGTCTGCTCTTATTTTGGATGGTCCTTATGCTGGAGAACTGCTTTATTTGACCCTTTGCATGCAATATTTGACAATAATTTGAGCAAAATTTTGACACTTTAGGACCAGTTTTTCAAAATTAGATGACGAAACTTCCCAGTATTGATCATAAATAAATCCATATTCAGTAAAGCCCAATTACCTGCAGAAACTGTAGAGGACAGCTTAAGATTCAGAGCTCCAAATGGAAGAAATGGACCTTCAATTATCCTAGGTAATTATGGTACAACCATGATTAGCTTAACAAGTCTCATGTATTTACTGTATAAAATATAATAAAAATAGTTCTATTACTTCAGCTTGATTGACTGAAGTTGTCATTTACAGTCAGGTAGCACCTAAGAATGCTTGTTCCGTATCATTGGCTCTTGTAGACATGGCAGCAATCAGTCTGTCTCTTTCTTTATAATGTTTGAAGGCAGCGTAAAAAGTCCTGTGAGCACCAATCAACGTGTTATATCATTGATCTGCTCTTTAAGAGGATTTAAAAAGCTCTCCCTCTTACAAGAAATCACATATCCTTTACAGTTAACCTGTTGCTTTGGGTTACTCTTTGATCCTGTAGTGTCCACTCCACTTAAGGTGAACATTTATGTGACTGTGACATGAATATAAATGTATCGCACTGTATATGTGTGTATTGTAGACAGCCTTGAGGTCATACTTTAACCCAGTGACCAATTATGTTATTGTTGTTGGATAATTTGCAGTTAGGTACACGGGACCTTTCAGTCCCTTGACCGAATTTTGCAGGTTCTCAAGCTATAGTGAGAGCATAAAAATTAGCAGTGTTAAGTCCATTATCAGTCTGAGAGTGTGTGCTGTATAGAAGCTGCTGTTGGAGACAGATCCAGCCATACTTCTGCATTTTACCCAGCTAGCAAGTGGAAGTTTGAGGCAGTAGATGCAAGGGTATACCACTGCAGGACATAGATAGAGCCACAAACCAGCTGAACATTGCAGTAAAGAGAAAGAGAGAGAGATTCTGGAACAGAGGTAGTCATCATGCATTTTCTAGTTTCTGCACCCTGAAGTAGCTAAAGACTGGTAGCGGAGTCCTGCTATGCTATAGCTACAGTGATGACTGAAAAGGGCAATGAGTTGTGTGCAATACTGTGTGCCATACAGAGTGTTTTGCAGGGCAGAGGGATACTGTATCCTGTTATAGACTGTGAAGACTGTGAGGTTCTGCACTACCTGGAGAGATAGTATTGCATTGTACTTATTTTGAGCTAAAATAATGTTTTTAATTGGTCTTTATTACCAATATGCAATCCTTTTTTGTGTACAGAGCTGACATGCTCTACTAGCTGCCTGTGGATTTTCCGTCATCTGGGGAGCTGACGGACTCTTTATCTCTGATCTTATAAACACTCATTATAGCTCAGTTGTTATCTTACTGGGTTGTTAGATGTCAGGCACAAAGTGAAAGTACAAGTCACACAGCTAGACAAACAGATAACCCTTTGTGACAAAACGGCTCAATATTTTTAATAAAGGCCATTTGAAAATACAATTTTTATCCAAAAATGAGAAAATGCAATCATAAATAAAAATTGCCTCCAAAGGTGTACATAGCCTTTAATCTCCCTGGATGCCCTGGTTATCGGTTTACTCCTTAAGGGAATGTGTCATCAGAAAATGACCTATTGTTTAAATCCCATTTTTATGTTTAAAATATTTTTTAAGAATTTTTTGATGGTTATTTTTAATTTTCCATGTCACATCTATATTTAAACAAAAAACTGCAGTTTTGCCTAATAATAGGCAGAGCCGTCTTTAACGCTAGGCAAAAGTGGCTAGGTGCCCCGGGCCCAGTTTATCCTGGGGGGGCCAAGGCAGTTGCCTCTTGAGCCTTGCTGGCCACTGTTGACATGGGGGGTGCGGCGGCAAAGCACAGGGAGATGAGCACTTCTGATGTGGAAGCGCTCATCTCTATAGTTATTTGTATCGCTGTCCTCAGGACAGTGATACAGAGGGAAGTGCTGCAGCGGGGCAGGGGAGGGAGAGGCATCTCCATTCCCGGTTCCTTAATAGGCTGCAGGCACTAGGCTTGCAGCCTATCAGAGGTTGGTGCAGGTGGCGCAATGACGTAATAGCACCGCCTGAGCCGTACAGAGCGTGACACAGGCCAGAAGAGGCCTGCATCGCTGCCAGCCTGATGGAGGTAAGTATAAGTGTTTATTTTTTTATATGGTACTACTACTGGCACATTGGAGGGCATCTATGGGGGCACCTGTTACTGGCACATGAGGGCACCTGTTACTGGCACATCATTGGGGGGCATCTATGTGGGCACCTGTTAGTGGGACATGATTGAGGGGCATCTATAGGGGCACTTGTTACTGGCACATGATTGGGGGCATCTATGAGGGCACTTGTTACTGGCACATGATTGGGGGCACTTGTTACTGGCACATGATTGGGGGGGATCTATGGGGGCACATCTTACTGGAACATTATTGGGGAGCACTTCTTACTGGCACATTATTGTAGCACTTCTTACTGGCACATTATTGGGGGCACTATGGGGGCATCTACTGAGGCCACAAAGAAGGGGTATTTTATATGGGGGAAGGGGGGAGAGGAACACTATGAGGGCTTCTACTGAGGCCACAAAGAAGAGGTATTTTATATGGGGGCTCTGTATAGGGGCATTTTATACTGGGGCACATTATGGTGGGTACTATGGGGAAGGGGAGAGGAGTACTATGGGCTCATCTATGGGGGCACTAAGAAGGGGTATTTTATACTTGCAAATTATGGGGGACACTGATGGCATCTACTGGGGCACTATATATGGGGCATTTTATACTGGTACATTATGGGGGGCACTAGGAAGAAGGAGGAGAGGAGCACTATGGGGGCATTTACTGGGGGAACTATATAGTGGTATTTTATACTGGCACATTATGGGGACATTAGCTCAACTGGGGCATTAAAAGGGGGTATTTTTTGCACTGGCACAATTTTAGGAGGATTATTACTACTGGGGGGCATTATCATAAGCTTTATTACTACTGAGGGTCTATGGGGAACATGATTACTAGTATGGGCACTATGGGAGCATTATTACTTCTGGGGCACAGTGGGGACATGTTGGGGGCACTGTAGGAGCACTATTACTACTATGTGTGCTCTAGCAGAGAATTATTCCTATTGGTGGGACTTTTGGGAGCATATTACTGTGAGGGCACCTTGGCATAGTATCAGCTTACCACAATTATTTTTGGGAGACGTTATGTTTACACTATTAGTGTCAGGGGCACTATTTGCTGAGAGCAGTTATTTTAGGGCACTGTGTGCCACTAATTATTGAAGGTCACTATCTGCATGGTACTACTATTATCAGGGGGTTTATCTGTTTCTGCAGTATAGTATTGGGGAGCACAGCGGCACAGTATTGGGGGTGGCAGGATGATTTGTCCAGAAGATGGGAGGATGATGGAAAAGTAGTAAACTAAGATTTTGTTTGTCAATCTGCAGGGACGAGAAATGGCTGAAAAATGGTGGTCTGGTCTGAAGGTCTGAAAGGAGAAGATGAGGAAAGAGAACATCTACAGCAAAGAGATGTCACTGGATGCAAGAGGTGTGTGGCGCTGCATTGCCCTGTATGTAGAGGTGGATGGAGGGGTTAGTAGTACAGTACTATCTGCACATTGTAAAAAAAAAGTACGGTAATCTGCAAAATACGATATATTTGTGTCAGAAGTTGTGCTTTTTTATTTTTTGGAATAATGATACAGCCATTTTATTTGATACTTTTGTGCTGATTATTATTTTTTTCTCTATATTAAGGGACACTATAGTCACCAGAACCACAACAGCTAAACGTAGTAGTTCTGGTGGCTATAGCATGTCGCTTTTTAATGTAAACACTGCCTTTTCAGAAAAAAAAATGCAGTATTTACATTACTGCCAAGGAAAACCTCTAGTGGCCACTCATCATTATTAAAGTGTACTACTCTACGAGGTGTGTGTATTTTTTTTTTTTGTGTTGTGGTGGAGGGCGTGATTGCATGCTAGGGTGTGGGAAGGCGGGATCCAGGGGGCCCAAGTAAATTCTTGCCCAGGGTCCAATAAATATTAAAGACTGCTCTGATAATAGGCGCCACTTCTTGGTCTGTACAGATCACTTTACTGCAGTTATATATTATTCTGAACCTGCCTGTAATGATAAAGAGATATCACCTCTGTGTATAGATAAGACAGGATCCAGCATTCACAATAGGTGATTGTCAAAGCTTATCTGTTCTTTCCTTTTACAATGACCTCTACACAGGTCACAGAGCATGCCCAGAAAACTCTCTTATATAAGTCTATGAGGTTCCCCTCCTGACCACTGTGTCTATGGCCCATGGGGCTGCTGTAAAGCAATTTTTAAAATGCTTTCTAAATGCTGTTAAGAACAGCTCAGGCAAGATGGCAGCCCCCACTATCATTTTTAGAAAAAAGATTAAAAAAATCTATAGTCAAAAAATAATATCAGATTAGAAAAAAAAGGAGATGTACTACTATCTGGTTTTAACTGGCAGATAAATTTTTTTGTAATACTTTTCCTTTAAATGGACTATGTTATACTTGCCTATTTCCACTGACCAAGACTGAGCCCTTAAAGGGGTTGTCCGGGTTTAGAGCTGAACCTGGACATCCCTCCATTTTCACCCCAACAGCCCCCCTGACATGAGCATCGGAGCAGTTCATGCTCTGATGCTCTCCTTTGCCCTGCACTAAATTGCGCAGGGCAAAGGCATTTTTAGGAGTTCCGGTGACGTACCGGGGCTCTCCATGGGGCTGACAGGAACCCCGGTGACAGATAAACGTAAAAGTGTAGAAGCAGCACCTTGTGGTCTCAAGATAATGCGTTGATCAATGCAGCAGCCTAGCCGTAGGCCCTTGATCCATCAGGCCTTGGAATACATGTGTAGAAAGGAAGATGGCTCCGGCAGCATGTAGCAGTATCAAAATTTCTTTATTCGTACCTCCAGACACAAATGGCAACGTTTCGACTGTTCACCAGTCTTTATCAAGCACAATGACATCAGTGTTGGTAGGCATATATATACCCCCCCACATTAAAAAACACACCCCACATTCCATCAACATAGCCAATTAATATATAATGGAAAAAATCTGTGCAAGTTGCTACTTACTGAAGCCGGCATGGCCTCCATCTCCGTCATGTGCGCCACGGCGTGCTGTCAACTCCAATGCGCAGTCGCGGCTCACCGGCTTCGCATACCGGAAGTGTCATCAGTCACCATGACTACGGCCGGCACTGACGTCTCCAGCCAATGAGCTGCTAGAGGCAAACATTGTCGTCATCGCCTGCGCGACTCTCACGTGACATCCCGTATGGTGCGCACAACCGTGCGTCAATCTCATGGGTCACATGGATAGCGCAGCCAATGGAGACACAGTGCAAACACCGAAGTCATGGTAACCGCAACGCCGTGATCAGCGCAACTGACCATAAAGAGATGTGCATAATCCATATGATAACATGCACATAGTTCATGTACAAAAGTGGCTGGATCGATATTATCAGATCAAGACCACATTAGTGGTCGCCACATTATTAATAGACAATCAAAGTATGTGCATGTACATATCAAACGGAGGTGGAGACCATGTACAGCGCAGCATCCCGCAATCATGCAAGATCATTGTGTACAATACATTCTCCAAAATATCACCCATCGGATGTTATGAAAGGCATTTTATCATACAAATCTAAAAATCTCTATGTTAGGGATGTGTTAACACATATAAAAAATTAATTATAAAAAATTAATGATGATGTCCCTATACTGATGAGGACCATCCAGCGACCCACATCAGTCGACGGATGTGACGTTAAACTCCAAGTTTAACCCGTAAGGTTGAAGGGATCTAAGGGTGTGGATCCACTTGAGTTCCTTTTTCCTAAGAATCACCTTCCTGTCACCACCCCTTCTCAGATACCCAACGCTGTCAATTACTCGAAATCTTAGTTGATTAATAGCATGTTTGCAATCAATAAAATGTTTAGCAACCGGTTTGTCAATAGCTCCTGTTCTTATGGTGCTTTTATGCTTATTGATTCTTTCCCTCAATTCCATTGTGGTTTCACCCACATATATTAGGCTACATGGACACTGTATCATGTAAACCACATCTGTGGATTTGCATGTGTAGTGTCCCTTAATCTTAAACCATTTACCACTATAAGGATGAGTAAAACCATCGCCTCTCATGATGCAACTGCAGTTGCAGCAGGAGAGGCAAGGGAAATTACCATTCCTAAGTGGTGCTTAACTTGTCTGTTTGTCTATATCCTTACCCCCTATATCCGCTTTGACCAATCTATTGCGTAAATTGCGGGTGACGTCACCGGCACTGATGGGCGGGATTTAGCTCTGCCCTAGCCAGTAAAACGGCTCCCCTCAGAGCCGGTGACGTCACCGAACACACTGCCGGGCGGAAGTTACAGCCCGGCAGTGTGTTATTGAAAACCAAAAAGCCCGTGCCCTGCGCGATTTAGCGCAGGGTACGGGAGCGCATCGGAGCATGAGATGCTCCGATGCTAGCCTCAGGGGGGCTGTCTGGGTGAAAATAAGGACAGCCCCTTTAATTGAGAGACTTTGTAACCACCAAGTTCATTGCCTCTCATAACACTGTAAGTGCAACCACTATGCCTGTTACCTGCTAATAGACTGTTTTAACTAGTGTTCTTGTGCTTCGTGGTAATGAATACATTTTCCCTAAAATGGCAGTAAAAAATTCATACTCACCTCATCCATTTTCATGTGAAGAGTCCGCCGCGGCCATCTTGATTAAAGATCACACGCAAAATCTTGTTCGAGGTGACATAAGACGTCACCACGCCAGCCATCGTGATGAAATCAATGATTTTGCGCAGGATCTTTTATCAAGATGGCTGCGGTGGACTCTTCGCGAGCAAAGGGATAAGGAGAGATAAGGACAGTCCTTAATGGTCATCTCAGATGCTGCGATCAGCGATGAAAGCAGCATCTGAGGGGTTCAATGATGTGGGGCGGCACCATCGCCGTTCCCCGTCGCTGTGCCCGCTACTCACAAAGAAATGTGCTTTGTGACAAAGTAAACATGGATACAGCTTGTATGCATCCTGCATTTTGCAGTCCCACACATTTTGCCCTATGTTAGAAATGCCTATTATTGTTCGCAAAAGGAACAAGAATAGTATATTTTCTATCTTTTTTTGCCGGGCTGGGGAACGGACATCATCTGTCAGCATCTTTTGTGGCCCCATTGAATGAATAGATCCGCATTGGATGCGGGCCGAGTATATGATTGTTTCAATAGACCCTTAGGCCTCTTTCAGACGGGCGTTGCGGGAAAATGTGCGGGTACGTTGCGGGAACACCCGGGATTTTTCCGCGCGAGTGCAAAACATTGTAATGCGTTTTGCACTCGCGTGAGAAAAATCGTGCGTGTTTGGTACCCAAACCTGGACTTCTTCACAGAAGTTCGGGCTTGGGATCGGTGTTCTGTAGATTGTATTATTTTCACTTATAACATGGTTATAAGGGAAAATAATAGCATTCGATCGGGATGGAGATCATTATTATTTTCCCTTATAACAGGTTATGGAGGGGTTAAAAAAAAAAAAAATTTTTTTTAACTCACCTTAGTCCACTTGCTTGTGTAGCCGGCATCTCCTTCTGTCTTCATCTTAGCTTTGTGTAGCAACAGGACCTGTGGTGACATCACTCCGGTCATCACATGATCCATCACCATGGTAAAAGATCATGTGATGGATCATGTGATGACTGTGACATCACCAAAGGTCCTTGTTGCTACACAGAGCTAAGATCAAGACAGAAGGAGATGCCGGGCTGCGCGAGCAAGTGGATTAAGGTAAGTAAAAAAAATATATATTTTTAATTTTTTTTTAACCACTCCAGCGCTATTTTACTATGCATTCTGTATTCAGAATGCTATTATTTTCCCTTATAACCATGTTATAAGAGAAAATAATAATGATCTCCATCCCGATCGTCTCCTAGCAACCTTGCGTGAAAATTTCACCGCATCCGCACTTGCTTGCGGATGCTTGCGATTTTCACGCAACCCCATTCACTTCTATGGGGCCTGCGTTGCGTGAAAAACGCACAAAGAGGAGCATGCTGCGATTTTCAAGCAACGCACAAGTGATGCGTGAAAATCACCGCTCATGTGAACAGCCCCATAGAAATGAATGGGTCGGTATTCAGTGCGGGTGCAATGCGTTCAAGTCACGCATCACATCTAGGTGGAATACTCGCCCGTGTGAAAGAGGCCTTATACTCAATCTTTCAACAGCTCCAATCGTTTCACTGGTGCTGAAATTAAGAATTGTGTTTCACAGTGGGATCCAGCATAGTTGATTGCCTGACTCTTAAGGGAATTCTATATTGCACAGTGCCCATTTAAGTGAGTGGCAACCATATAATAATTGTCATGCCAAGCCCTTCAGAATGAAAAGTGCTTTTTCCAGCAGCAATCTGCTCTCACTAATAGAAGAGGGGGATCCCACAGAGAAAATTTACTTAATCAAATCTACATGCCCTAATGATTATAATGCAGGATCCATTGATACAATTTCTTTCTGTCTGGGATATCTTTATAGATATTATTCTCTGTTGAAAGGAAGATAAAACAATCTGTATGAATTCCTATGTAAAGAACATGAAGTCTACTCCACAGCCCATACTATCTGCTTCTGTTTTGATTTCCTGTCTACTTTACAAAAAAAGTTGCTCTTCATCAAATGTAAATTAATATAAATAAGAAGTCACATTAGTATTTACATTTGTATTAAGCCTTTGTTTTATCTAATTTCTGTGTTTTTGCTTTTCACTCCCTGCCTTCCCAGAGCCCTAACTTTTTTATTTTTCAGTCCAAAGACAATTGAGGGTTTGTTTTTTGTGGGACAAGTTGTACCTTTTAATGGCACCATTTACTGTTGCATACAGTGAAATTGCACCACACTTGTATAGTTTTTCTTGTGTTATACTGAAATAAAAAACTTAGATAAATGTATAAAAATTGTTTATTTTTTTTATATTTTAATAATATGGGCATTTTGGAATGTACTGTCGCCTATGATTTTTTTATTCATTTATTTTTATTATGGGAAAAAGTGGGTCATTGAAGGCTGTGTTTCTTCAGAGAGACAGTGGGGGAAGCAATTTGGGTCTCATGAGCACAAAGCTCCTGGGGAAAGCTGCCGCAAATGACGTGGTCACAATTGACCACTGCATCTAAGGGATTAAATATCTGCGATCGGCACTTTTAACAATCATAGTCATAGCAGAAATCTGTTGGCTATGGTGCCTGCTGCACTCCCGAGCAGGCACCATCTTTAAAAACCCAACTTATACCATACATGTACAGTGGCGGTCGGGAAGGGGTTAAAAGGGTTATCTTGGAAAAGATAAGGATGGCATCCTAAGGATAGGATATCACATCAGCAGGGGTTCAAGTGCCATCATTCCCGCCAATCAGCTGTTTCAGGGAGCTGTTGCAATGAGCTTTCCAAGGAAAGTTCCGTACATCGTATAGTGGCGGTGCTTGGTATTTTGACATTGACTTGAATGGGGCTGAGCTGCAACTAGGCCATGTGACCGATGTACAGTGATGTCACTGGTATGGGAAGAGGTTGCGGCGCTCAAGGCCTCTTCTAACAGCTGATCAGCGGGAGTCCCAGTTGTCGCACCACCGCAGATCTGATACTGATGACCTATAGTCATAAATATATTTTCCGGGATAACCCCTTTAAAGAGGACCCGTTATTTCTACTGACAAGTCTATTTTAATTGCTACTTGCTTTCCCCATGCAATAATGATTCTAGAGCATCTATTTATATAACTCTATGTTACTTGATTCCTTTATTATTCCAATCATTCTTATCCTGCCTAGTATAATGTAAAAGTATAAAAAAAAGGTTCAGAAATTTTACATAAAAATAAAAAAATGTTGTTACTATGTTATGTTTCTAAAATAATACAATATAGTCCAATAGTCATAAGACTAAAAATTCCTGTTTAAGGTCTATATTAAAACGTAACTGTTATTTCGCATAAACATACACAAAAGACAAAACAAAAATACTCCGTTGAGAGTTTTTTTTTAAAATACATATGGAGGGATATTAACAGTCCTTCTGTCTGAAGCCAGAAGTAGCGGTCTTATAACAAAGGATGAATTCCAGTATCTTTTTAATAAAGATCCCACAATTTCCACCTTTTATGCACTTCCAAAGGTGCACAAAGATAAAATACCAATCCCAGGAAGGCCCATTGAATCTGGGAATGATAATCTGACACAAGGCATCAGTGAATATGTAGATCAGATATTGAGACCTTTTGTCACCACCCTACAGTCCTATATCAAGGACACGAAAGACCCTCTCTTGAAAATTAATGATATGATACTAACACCAAATCCAATCCTGGCAAGCTTGGATGTTGAATCGTTATATAGCAATATACAACACGCACTAGGCATAAAGGCCATTCAAAAATTTCTGAGCACCAAAAGTAGCAACTTTGCACAGCACAATCACCTGGTACTTTCAATGTTAGAATTTATTTTAGAGCACAATTATTTTGTTTTTCAGGGTAAATTTTACCAACAAATAAATGGGACTGCTATGGGTACATCCTGTGCCCCTACATATGCAAATCTATTTTTGGGGTGGTGGGAGGATAATTTAGTATTCACGGATGGGATGTCGTCATATACCTGCCACATCACTTTTTGGGGCAGGTATATTGACGACATACTCATCCTTTGGGATGGGGGTAAATCACTATTTCACGAATTCGCACAAGCTCTTAATGACAACTGTATAGGTATGAAATACACATACGAAATTCAGGAGAAGGAAATAGTGTTCCTAGATCTAAAAATTCAAATCATGGAGGATGGTCATTTGATTACTGAGATACATAGGAAATCGACCTCCACTAATAGCTATATGCATTGGTCCAGTTGGCACCCCTCATCTTTGAAGAGGGGGATAGCCACTGGCCAATATCTGAGAGCCCGGCGGAATTGTTCGGATGAGACTTCATTCAGGAGAGAAAGTGGACATCTCCGGGAGAGATTTAAGAAGAGGGGTTATCCTACAGCTCCCCTCAAAAGAGCATTTAATAGAGCTAAGAACACTGACAGAGATGACCTACTGAAAACAACTCCTATAAAAAAGAATGAGATTATTAGGTGTATAGGGACATTTGATGGATATAACAAAGAAATCTATCACATACTGGAAAAATACTGGTATATCATCCAGACAGACAGAGACCTCAAATCAGTACTTACCACAAATCCTAGCGTTACCTATAGGAGAGGCCCAAATTTGAAGGACCAATTAGTACACAGCCATCTAAAGGAAATAGAAACGGAAAACACATCAGTAAGGGACAAATACAATGGCTCAGCTCCATGTGGAGACTGCTCATTTTGCAAATACATCCCCCGTATTAAAAAATTCATAAATCCTAGAGACAGGAAGGAATATAACATCAGACAACGGATTACATGCAAGACAACAGGAGTTGTATATATAGCGTTGTGTCCTTGCCCCATGTTATATGTGGGCAAGACCACACAGGAGCTGAGATGTCGTATCGCGGGCCATGTGAGCTCCATAGAGACGGGGAAAGACACCCTGATCGCAAGACACATTAAATATGTACATAACAATAAAACATCAGTCTTGCGCTTCTGGGGTATCAAAAAATTAAGTCTAGGCCCAAGAGGAGGTAATTTAGATAGGAAACTCCTGCAGTGTGAAGCACGGTCGATAGATAGACTTAACACCATGAGCCCTAATGGTCTGAATGAAGACTTCTCCTTTACAGCATTTATATAAAGATGGCAGGGGAGCTCATTCTCCCATGCCCTAACTATAGGAATTATAGTAAGAGAAAAAGAATCCTGCTCTCTTCATTTTCTATGACATATTTGAAATTAATACAGTATAAAAGATCAAAAGGGAGACGGTTGAGAAAGAATAGGGCCAAAAAAATCTGCAAGTGTATGATAGATGTACAATATGGACAATCCGACTGGGTCACCATGCTGATGCGCTAATGATATAGGAGTACTCATCTATACTAATCGTGGGGATTTTTTTAAAATATGGATGACATTCAAAGATTATATATGCGAGTAGTAAGAATCAAGCTAAGGTTCTTCCCACAAGTGAATAATGGACAAGAAAATATAGTAATGTTTGCATCTTTATAAAAAATACCTGGTATCAGGATCTAGTCCATAATGGGGACTGAACCAACTCTCCCCCCTAAAGAAGAGTGAAGATGGTCTCCGGATTTGCAGCAATATCGTAGTTGTAATGACAATAGTTCTGCAGTCTAAGAGCCGACGCATGCGCAAAGGCTTGGCTAGACAGGTATTCTTTCTAAGTCCGAACGAAAGCGCTGTTGAGACATTGCTCTGTTCGGGAATTATGTAAACCCGTTATACAGACGAATAAATAAGAAGATAACTTTTGGGTTTATAAGTCCCTACGCATGCGTGGATACAAATCTGGCTAAAGAAATCGTAAAGTCCGTGCGCAAGCGTAGATATAATTGGACGAAGAATTTCTATCTCCCGGCGCATGTCCGTTCTAGTAGCCATAATGAAATATTTCTAAGTCTATACACACAAGCACTGAACATATTAAACAAATGTTCAAAGTTCTAGCGCATGTCATCTGTAGAGCCAAGCGTAGTAAATTCTTCAAAAGAATCTAAGTCCCGACGCATGCGCAATCGACATTCAATCGTCTGACTGTTAGAATCTAAGTTTAGACGCACGCGCAATGGACATTTGATTCTCTGACTTTCTAAGTTTTGGCGCATGCTCAGTGGCAAATTGCAAATAGAAGAATGGGTGCAGGCGCATGATGACCCATTGAATCGGGGCGTCCAAGTGACATCATCAGTAAGAGACGGAGCGGTGATTTGCCCTAAGGGACGATCACAATACGAGTTGATAATCTCATAGGTTAAGAGGTATTTATGACCCACCCTGTGAGTATAAAGTATATCCTACACCAAACACTCTTGTTGTCTGTGGCTCCATTCCCCTGAAGAAGCCGCCTTGTGCGGTGAAACATGTCGGGGGAGCTGCGTCTCATAGCATTTTAAAGATTATGTTAGGGATAATTTGAGCTGTAGCACTGGGATCTGCAGACGCAGTGTGCACCAGCTCTTATGACAGAGGTAGTAAAGATATAGTAAGCAGGTATCGATACAAGCTCTGAGTAGGATCAATCACTTCAAATAGTGACTAGTATAATAGTATATAGTTCAAACTGCTCTTTTAAGTGAGTGATAGCCTAAGTGGTCTCAACTGCTTGGTGCCAGATAACACCAGCAGACAATGATTTTGTAATTCTATGTCAGATGGCAAGCTCTGTGAATCATCTAGTGACCATTAGGATCACTATACATCACTCATAGAAGGATATTAATTATCCTCCACTCTGATAGTATATGGTGACAGAGTGTCACATACTTCTACCTACTGTCAAATATCCCTCCATATGTATTTTAAAAAAAACTCTCAACGGAGTCTTTTTGTTTTGTCTTTTGTGTATGTTGATGCGAAATAAAAGTTACGTTTTAATATAGACCTTAAACAGGAATTTTTTGTCTTAGGACCATTGGACTGTATCTTTTGACCTCCTGGGTCCAGTGGGTCATTCTGAAATAATTAAAATAATACAAATATATTGTTATATTAAGGATTTTAATGATTCAATATTTAGAGATAATAAAATGCACCAAGAATTGTGTAGCAGAACTAGTTTTAAAGAGTCTCTGTCACCAGATTTATGCTGACCTATCTGAAGGAAGCATAAAGTCGTGAAGGACACCAGGATTATATAGATGTGTCATATATTTGTCAATATGCAGTCATTTTAATAAAATCAGTTTACCGGGAGCAGTATGAGCTCAGCTCTATGTAAACCATAAGTCCTCACATACATGACTGTGATGACTTTGTATAGGGAGTAGGCTGTCAATGATTGGCAAGTACAGTATGTGGGGAGAATCAGCAGATCATGAATAAGCAAGTCTCCTGAATGTATACATATTATTGAGAGGACTTTTGACTTGCACAGTGCTCGGTTCATGCTGCACCTGATAAACTGTGATTGTATGACAATTACTGTATATCAGTGTGTATATATCACTGCTTTGTGACCTGGTTTAGTAAAATAAAAAATATAGCAATAGAAATAACTCAATATCACGCCATAAATGCAATATCTCAACAAAGATCATTAGTAATTGCATTTTTTTAAAATGTATTCCATTAAAAAATTGTTAAATCAAAGGTGTGGTCCCCTCAGCATTGGCTCTGGTGCCCTATTAGAGCATATGCTTATCTCGCAGTGGGAGAGTCAGATACATATTTTATCACATATTGTATTAGCAATTTAAATGTGACTATTCTGTCATTTATTTAAAAAAAAATTATGGGTAAATAGTTTACTGGATATAATTTTTTAAGACACTCTATGTACATTATTTCCTGTCCTAGCCATACTTAATAGTAGTCAGACCAGGGAGAAGTGAGGGGTAATACCTCAATTAGAGTACTAGTCCTCCCCTGTGCTATCTCAGTAGTGTGGCCAGACATGGCTTCTGTGTGCAGTATATCTAGGGCTATCAAGAGTAGGGATGAGCGAAATTCATGGATGCTCGGGTTCGCTGGGTTCAGCCAAACTTCAGGTCAAAGTTTGGGTTCGGGACCCGAACTTGACCTGAACCCAAACCCGAACCCCATTGACGTCAATGGGGACCTAAACTTTGGTGCACTAAAATGGCTGTAAAATAGTCGTAGTAAGGGCTAGTGGGCTGTAAAAGGAAGCAAAATGGGGGTTAGAGCAGGACAGTTGCCCTGCAAACAAATGTGGTTAGGGAAATGACTTAAAATAACATATAATAGAAGAAAATAAAAAATAATAATCTTGAACTAGGAGGCGAGGTCAAAGTGGAGTAGGAGGTGGACATGGCGGTGTAGGTGGAAGCGGCGGTAGAGGAGGTAGCAAACACTGTTTTTGTTGTTTTTTTATTTTTATTTTTTTGCTTTATTTATTTATTTTTATAAATTTGGGAAGACCTCAAAACATTGGAAAATAGAAAAGAGAATGCAAAGAGAAAGTGCGCTGGAGTATAACAATGGCTGGGTGTGGCCGGTATACTTGTCTACTCAGCACAAGGTACGGACAAGTTCGACTCCTGTGGGATCCATGCCTTCATTTTAATGAACGTGAGCTTGTCCACGTTGGCGTTGGACAGGCGGCTGCGTTTGTCAGTGATTACCCCCCCTGCCATGCTAAACACACATTCGGACAATACACTTGCTGCGAGGCAGGCCAGTACCTCCAAGGCACAAGGGGCAAGCTGTGCCATGTGCCCTATTTGGAGACACGAAGTTGAAGGGGGCAGACCCATCAGTCAGTATGTGTAGACATGTGCACACATACTGTTCCACTATGTTGCTGAAATGCTGCCTCCTGCTAAGACGTTCAGTATCAGCTGGTGGTGCTGGTTATTGTTGTGTGCTGACACAGCTTTTCCACATTTCGGCCATGCTAACCCTCCTTTTCTGAGGTGCTGGCAGTGCCCCAGCTGCGTTGGCAACTTCTTTCTCCTCCTCCTCAGCCTTTGCCTTGTGCTTCCACTGACCCCCCTCTGTCAAGTGTAAATGCCTTCAGCAGCACGTCTACCAGGGTGCGCTTGTACTCGCGCATCTTCCGATCACACTCCAGTGACGTAATTAAGGACAGCGCGTTGTCCTTGTAGAGGGGATCCAGCAGGGTGGCCACCCAGTAATCAGCAATGGTTAGAATGTAGGCAACTTGGCGGTCGTTGCGCAGGCCTGCAGCATGTAGTAGCTCATGTGTGCCAGGCTGCCCAGAGGCAATGACAAGCTGTCCTCTGTGGGAGGTGTATCGTCTGTGTCCTCTGTATCCCCTCAGCCCCGCTCCAGTGATGCCCATGAGCTGCTTTGGGTGCCAACCTTATGTAAACACGGTTCCTGCTCCTCATCATCCTCCAGAACTGTACCCTGGCTGGACAGTTGTGTACCTGGCCTCTGTTGGTGCAGGAACACACCCTCTGAACCCCTTGTGAATGACTGGCCTGATAACCGTAGAAATGATCCCTCTTTCTCCTGTGCCACATCCTCTTCCATCATCGCCCAAAGTGCTTTTTCAAAGAGACATAAAAGTGGGATAGTAACGCTGAGGACTTACCCATGCGTGCTGCAGCTAAAACTCCACTATTGCCTGCTGCTACTCGCACAGTCTCTCCAGCATGAGCAAGGTGGAAATCCACCTTGTCGGTACATCGCATATGAGGCAGTGAGTGGGAAGGCCGAAGTTACGCTGCAGTGCAGACAGGTGAGCAGCAGCAGGGTGAGAACGCCGAAAGCACGCACAGACGGCCCGCACTTTATGCAGCAGCTCTGACATATCGGGGAACCTCTGCACCACCAAATTCAGCACATGCGCCAGGCAAGGGATGTACGTCAAACCGGCTAGCCCCAGAGCTGCTCTGAGATTTCGCCCGTTTTCGCACACCACCAAGCCAGGCTTGAGGCTCAGCGGCACCAACCACTGGTCTGTTGTTCCATGCCCGTTCACAGCTCCTGCGCAGTGTGGGGTTTTCCCCCAAACAGATGAGTTTTAAAACAGCCTGCTGTCGTTTCCCCCTGGCTGTGCTGTAGTTGGTGGTGAACGTGTTAGGCTGACCGGATGAGGAGGCAGTAGAGGAGGAAGCACAGTAGAAGGAGGAGGCAAAGAGAAATGTCCTGCAAACCTCGGTGGCGGTAGGAAATGCGCCAAACTGCTATCCGCCTCAGGCCAGCCGCCACTGCATTTACCTAGTGTGCAGTTAGGGAGATATAACGTCCCTGCCCATGCTTACTGGTCCACGTATCGGTAGTTATGTGGACCTTGCCACAGATGGTGTTGCGCAGGGCAGGGATGGCTCGCCTGGAAAAGTAGTGGCGGCTGGGAACCACGTACTGTGAACAGCCACCGCCATAAGATTTTTAAAGCTCTATCTCCACTCGACGGAATGACAGCATTTCAAAGAACAGGAATTTTGAAATGCTGGCAATCAGGGCCAGGGATCGCTGGTGGGTAGAGGGTACTTCTCTCAAGTGTTTGGGAGATAGACAGCTGAATACTTCCATGGGACAGTGTGGAGATGGTTGGTGACAGTGACGGTGGTGTTTTGGCCTCACCATTCGTACGCCGGTATTCGGGCCTACAAAATGACGCTGAACATCCTGTTGCCTACGTGCACCTGAGGAAGGTGTTTCATTTGGGTGTGTAGTTGGAACAGATCAACCACGTCCTCTCCCTGCAAAAGGAGCTCCACCAGCACTAGCAGCACCACGACCAGGGCCATGGTTCTTTGAGGTCACCCACTGAAATAATAGAAATATTAACTATATTAATTTCCCTGTCACGTATGCAGTGCAGGTGTACCTCACACCAAAAATGGGTATATGTCACCGGCCAAACTAACAGTCTGATTAACTATATTAATTTTCCCTGTCACGTATAAAGTGGATATGTATCTCACACCAAAAATGGGAATATGTCACCCACCGAACTAACAGTCAGATTAACTATATTAATTTTCCCTGTCACGTATAAAGTGGACATGTATCTCACACCAAAAATGGGTATATGTCACCCACCAAACTAACAGACGGATTAACTATATTAATTTCCCTGTCACGTATGCAGTGCAGGTGTACCTCACACCAAAAATGGGAATATGTCACCCACCGAACTAACAGTCAGATTAACTATATTAATTTTCCCTGTCACGTATAAGGTGGACGTGTATCTCACACCAAAAATGGGTATATGTCACCCATCGAACTAAAAGACAGATTAACTATTATAGTTTTGTGTCAGGGGTACCAAAATGGTGCATTGCACCCACAAAAATCAATCGCTATAGGTCACCCACAGAATTAACAGCCAGATGTATTATTATATTTCTGTGTCAGGGGTGCAAAGCTGGTGTATTGCACCCACAAAAAATCATTATAAGTCACCCACAAAACAAATAGCCAGTTTCCTAACACTCTCCCTCGCTTCAGCTGCCTGCTTCCTGTCCCTGCACTACTCAGAGCTGATGGGCAGTGCTACATGTGATCCAGCTTGTATAGAGGCTGGGTCACATGATGCACCAGCCAATCACAGCCATGCCATTACATGGCTGTGATGGCTTCTAAGTGCCCACAGCTTAAAAGCTTGTTGATTGGCTGCCCTGCAGCCTTTCAAAAGCTTTATTAAATGCCCAAACACCGAACTCGAACCAAACTTTTTCGGCAAAGTTCAGGTTCGGGTCCAGGTACCCAAATTCGCTAAGTTTGGTACAGACCCGAACCTTACAGTTCGGGTTAGCTCAACACTAATCAAGAGAACAGTAGAGCTGTCATTCTGTTAGTCACTTCAGTCCTATTCTTACTATTTTTAATGAGGATTACCTTCCAAATATACCCTTTTATAATACCTTGCAACAAAGTCATAAACTGAGATTAGCTTGTTCTTCCATTAAGAACTTCTAAGATTACTGTGATAGAAGGGCAATATTTTGTATTTTATTTCAGATGGAAGTGTCTTTTGAAGAGGTTCATTTGAATAGGGGACATGTAATGCATTTCTTTTACAGCAGAAATAATAGACTCCGTATAGGTGTGTTGGGTGTTGTTTGCATTATACCAACTGGACCCGCAGAAATTAACCGGAGAAGGGTTTAGCTCTTTAAATAATTTCCCCACAATTTTACAATGGTATGCTGTGTATTACTATTCTGTAGAAAAGTGACTAATGGGACCCCCACATTAATGGATCATAGTGGCTACCATGCTAGTAAACGGCAGAGGTCAATTTTTTTTTCTTGCACAGCTCCATCCTTGACCCAGCGATCTGCAATTATTGCAACCTGGCATCTTTTACATATTTATATCTTTTAATCTCATGATGCCTGCCTGTTCTCTGTGGTGAAGATATAGGCCTTGCAAATCCAATCACTGAGCACACTGTGCACTTCTACATATGTGAGACAGTTGAAAGTGACAAGCAAAAAATGGATATACAGTATTCATTATTTCAAGGCTGTGATGGCAAAGTATGGTACTGGCTCCCTGACAAGAAAAGACTTGTAGTAAGATTAGTCCATTTTGTATTTTATAAAAGAAGATATAAATGGTACATATTTATGGATTGTAGCAAAGACTAGAAGCTGTGAGCTTAAAAAGCAATTTAGCTTTCTTGATGATTCCCATAAAGGACAGAAAGGAGAGATGTAGTGTGGCACTGGAATATTTCAAACAAGACGTGACAACAAGAAAGGGAGAAGTGACATGAACCACAGTCTCCGCAGGAGTCCTCTGTAGTTCTCACAAAGACTCCACACACAGAGAAGTATGGAGCTGAAATCTGACAGCATCATTCATTTTACACGAAATCATAAAATTTACATGAAAGCATTATTGTACATAATGTCACATTAATTTACATAACAGTGTATCATTATATTGAGTCTTCTAGGAATTTGTGTGTCTTTTTGGCCTGTGTCTTTCTTTTTGTAGATAAGTCATACCATTTACATTCATAATTATTTTATATTCCACAGCAGAGTAGAAATCACATAACACATAACCAAAAGAAACTACCAAATAACGAAAATGGGGGAAAAAGCAATCACTGCAACTAAACGTTTACGGCAATTGTTGATTAGTCCTGCAGATATGTTTGGAAGAATTTTATCCCATTCCTCAATAAAAAAGTGTTTCAGTTGTTGGTGGGTTTCCTCCCATGAACTGTTTGCTTCAGGCCCTTCCAAAACATTTCTATTGGATTAAGGGCATTGGCAATTCCAAAACCTTAACTTTATTCTCTTTAACCATTCGTTGGTAGGACAAATGTTTGGTAGAACAACTTGTGTACTTAGGGTTGTTGCCTTGCTGCATGACTCACATTCTCTTGAGATTTAGCTTATGGACAGATGTCCTGATATTTTTCTTTACAATTTGCTGGTTTAATTCAGAATTCATTGTTTTTCAATGATGACAAGCTGTCCTGGGCCAAATGCAGCAAAAGAGGACCAATCCATGAGACTACCACCTCCGTGTTTCACAGATGGGATAAGGTTTTTAATGCTGAAATGCAGCGTTTTCCTTTCTCCAAATATAACATTTCTAAGTTAAACCAAAAAGTTCCCTTTTGGTGTCATCCATCCACAAGCCCCTCATTACCTGTGCAGGCTACACCTCTCTTACTCAGTGGGTAGACATGAAATATTAATGAAACATGGCTTCCCATCCACACTAAAGGATATTCAGACCCCAACATGTTTTAATAATGCATATTTTATCAGGCTGATTGTTCTGATACCACATATGACCGGACCGGTGTAGTGGTCCCAGAAGGTGAGATACTCATTATGTGGGAATGCTGGCTATCAGGGGTGGGAGGTTTGGACTCCCTATTATGCCCACATTACACAGAATGAAATAATTATTATGTGAGTTGTACCAGGGATGAGTAATCGCTTATGAGATATTTTCTTCATCGTCTGGTACTCTGTTTCAAAGCTTCTGTACAGTATGTCTGCTGTGCACCGGTGCCAATATGTCTGACATGTCAGGCATTACCATGAGGCTCTAGTGTCCCATCTAGGAAACCATGTTAGCACTACCTTTGTTAGCAAAAGGATGCTAATTTGAATCCTGTCAAAGGTGAATGTGTATTAGCTCTTACTGGTCCAGACTGAACAGCATCATACAGGATGGAATGAAAACATAGAGTCACACGACAGATATAAAAACATACATATATAAAAGTTATGAGAGAGGTTGTTCATTTCTCAGACAGACTATTACACACTCTTGGTGTGATCTTGTTGGTCGACCACTCCTGGGGAGGGTATTAGTGGTCTTGAATTTCCTCCATCTGTTCACAATGTTTCTTTAGAAATGGTTTTCTAAAAGTTTCCACCCTGATGAGCATCAACAACTCCCCTTCTGGGGTTCTCAGAAATCCCCTTTATTTGTTCCATGATAAATTTTCACAAGCGTGAAGATCAGACTTTAATAGATCCATGTTCTTTAAATAAAACAGGTAACCCACTCACACCTGATTGTCATCCAATTGATTGACAACACCTGACTCTAATTTCACCTTTCACCTGCTAATCCTAACAGTTCACAAACTTTTGCCACTCAGACGTGTGATATTGGATTATTTTTTATCAGTAAATAAATGACCAAGTCTTTTGACTCATTTCTGTTATTTGGTTATCTCTATCTACTTTTAAGGCTTGTTTGAAATTGTGATGTAGCTTTAGGTAAAATTTATGCAGAAATATAGAAAATGTTGAAGGGTTCACAAACTTTAAATCACCACAGTAGGTAGTGCAGAAGTAGCAATAGTATCCAGGTGTGGCGCATATGGGAACACAAAAGTTTCTCTGCCACCACATAAGAAGGCATTAGTAATATAAATGACACATGGTAGGTCAGTCTCGTTTTAAATCAGGTCCTGAAGTCAAAAGTTCTCTCTGTACTGTTTTTCATCTGCCCCATTTTCATGCAAACTTAGAATATGTCCACATGACAGTATTTGAAGGCCTCTTGCACACAAACGTATTTTCTTTCCGTGTCAGTTCCATTTGTTTGCGGACCGTATACAGAACCATTCACTTCAATGGGTCCGCAAAATAAACGGAAGTTACTTCGTGTGCATTCCGTTTCCGTATGTCCGTATTTCCGCTCCGCAAAAAAATAGAACATGTCCTATTATTGCCCGCATTACGGACAAGGATAGTACTGTTTTATTAGGGGCCAGATGTTCCGTTACGCAAAATATCGAAAGGGTTGGAAATGGCAGCCTGAAACTCAAGGTAGATACTAGTATCTGGAAAAAAAAATGCTTCTGTGACAGAGTTGTCCACAGCCTTTAGCTTTTGTTTCCACATTCAGGTTTTGATTTAAAAAATTGACTCCTGGTTTTGGCTCTAAAAACCACATCAGAAAACCTGTTTGTCTAAACCGAACCTCGAGCAGGCCACAGCTTTATTGTAGCTTTCCATTCTGTGCTCACTTCTGGTTTCACCTTGATCTGGTCACTTACAGGAATTTAATTCTTAGCCTTCTATAAAAGGCAGATAAAAATGCATATGTATCTCTCTTAGCTTATCTCTTGAATAGTAGCTGCCAAGTGTCCACACTATCCATACTTATTGTTTAGTAACAGATGTTCCAAGCTTCATGCTTTATCCCTGCAGCAAACATCACCGAATAGTTATATTCACATTCAGTCCTGTGGTAGAAGAAGTGAGTAATATGTTTTACGTAATGTAAGATATTGCTTTATACCAGCCATTTTTCTCTGATGGAGTTATTTTGCCATATTTGTCATAGAGGGTGTTACTAGATTTTACAGTAGTTACCTGGAAATGATAAATCATTTGGAGGTGCTGTAAGTATTAAGCCAGTTTCACATGAACATGTTTGGTCTGGAAAACATAATCCATGTGACAGACACATTTCCTGGACCAAACTAATTTATATATTCCGCTGGTATACTGCTGATATACTGTACTGTCCTAACATGATGCAGGTACCTGCAGTTGGGCAGATATTGACATCATAAATCACTATGGTGCAATGAATGTAGTTCAGATGAGCTGCCTTCAGACTGGGAAACACAGTCATGAAGAACAGCATGTTTCCTAGACTGAACACACCAGTGTGAAAACTGGCCTTACTGGAGCTTCGGAATTTGTCTATGTTAGGCTAATTTCACACTAGCGCTAAGTATCCGGTAGGCTGGTCAGCATGTCCCTTTGTGAAATCTCATGTAGATACAGTGCATGCCATACCATTGATGGCGTGCTGACCAAGTGGGAGGAGTTGTATGAAGATCAGGACATTGCAGAGGAGAGGGCGGGCTGGAAGGTGCAAAAGGAGGGACTGGTAATAAGTGAAGAGGCAGTCATGGGGTCTTGCAGGAGGTGGGCTTGGGCTCCTGGAACAGTTACACCCACTGGGAACTTTGAGGATCATTAGCATACCAAAAAAGTTCATTTTCGTAGAGATGGATAATCATGACAAAGGCATAGTTTTAATGATGGTACACAGTGCTACAGTGCATCGGCATTAGTTAAATACAGAGGAGGTAGGTGACCGATTCCCTTTAATGTGGTTTTAGAAGATACCAGTTGGGGGGAAAGGACTAGAAGACTTCATGATAAGCATGCTCATAGACCTGTGTAAAATCATATATGACACACCTTCTTTGGGTTACAATCACGTGACAAACTTTTGCCAAGTGTACCAGAATATATTGGAATATGACAGTTGTGGATATATCTTTGCTTATGCAGCCATGTACCTCTTCAAAGGAAGGTCAATTTCAGAAGCAATCATAATTTGTTTGTTAATGAAAAACAAGCTGGCTTGACACTATGAATCACTAGTCACTAGAGTTGAGCGAACACCTGGATGTTCGGGTTCGAGAAGTTCGGCCGAACATCCCGGAAATGTTCGGGTTCGGGATCCGAACCCGATCCGAACTTCGTCCCGAACCCGAACCCCATTGAAGTCAATGGGGACCCGAACTTTTCGGCACTAAAAAGGCTGTAAAACAGCCCAGGAAAGAGCTAGAGGGCTGCAAAAGGCAGCAACATGTAGGTAAATCCCCTGCAAACAAATGTGGATAGGGAAATGAATAAAAATAAAAATTAAATAAATAAAAATTAACCAAAATCAATTGGAGAGAGGTTCCATAGCAGAGAATCTGGCTTCCCGTCACCCACCACTGGAACAGTCCATTCTCAGATATTTAGGCCCCGGCACCCAGGCAGAGGAGAGAGGTCCCGTAACAGAGAATCTGTCTTCATGTCAGCAGAGAATTAGTCTGCATGTCATAGCAGAGAATGAGGCTTCACGTCAGCCACCACTGCAACAGTCCATTGGCATATATTTAGGCCCAGCACCCAGGCAGAGGAGAGAGGTCCCGTAACAGACAATCTGGCTTCATGTCAGCAGAGAATCAGTCTGCATGTCATAGCAGAGAATCAGGCTTCACGTCACCCACCACTGCAACAGTCCATTGTCATAAATTTAGGCCCAGCACTAGTGTTGAGCGGCATGTCCCATATTCGAATTCGCGAAATTTTGTGAATATTCGAAAGAATATTCGTAAAATATTCGCGATTATTCAAATTCGTTATTATTTCGCATATGCGATAATTCGAATTTTCGCATCGCATAATACATATGCTATGCAAAATTCACATGTGCGCTAATGAAATCGCCTTACGAAGATTCGCAACTCAATTCAATCACTAATGTATGAATGCAATGCCCTTTGCCTCTGTTCTGGGACAAGTGTAGATATTCGCATGTGCGCTAATAAAATCGCCTTACGAAGATTCGCACCTCAATCACTTTCTAGGGAATGTGAGACTTTTGGGAATCAATCGAGATACAGTGGGGGGTGATGACAGTAGTTGACAGAGTACAGATCAATGTAATCTGTAAGGTGGAAAGTAAAATAAAAAATACGAATTTTCGTTAATCAAATTTTACGAAGTTCTACGTATTCGCGAATATGGTGCTATACTATATGAATGCACAGGCCTTTGCCTCTCTGTTCTGGGGACAAGTGTAGATATTTGCATTTGCGTTAATAAAATCGCCTTACGAAGATTCGCAGCTCAATTCAATCACTAATGTATGAATGCAAAGCCCTTTGCCTCTGTTCTGGGACAAGTGTAGATATTCGCATGTGCGCTAATAAAATCGCCTTACGAAGATTCGCAACTCAATCACTTTCTAGGGAATGTGAGACTTTTGGGAATCAATCGAGATACAGTGGGGGGTGATGACAGTAGTTGACAGAGTACAGATCAATGTAATCTGTAAGGTGGAAAGTAAAATAAAAAATACGAATATTCGTAAATCGAATTTTACGAAGTTCTACGTATTCGCGAATATGGTGCTATACTATATGAATGCACAGGCCTTTGCCTCTCTGTTCTGGGGACAAGTGTAGATATTTGCATTTGCGTTAATAAAATCGCCTTACGAAGATTCGCAGCTCAATTCAATCACTAATGTATGAATGCAAAGCCCTTTGCCTCTGTTCTGGGACAAGTGTAGATATTCGCATGTGCGCTAATAAAATCGCCTTACGAAGATTCGCAACTCAATTCACTAATGTATGAATGCAAAGCCCTTTGCCTCTGTTCTGGGACGTGCCGATATTCGCATGTGCGCTAATAAAATCGCCTTACGAAGATTCGCAACTCAATTCACTAATGTATGAATGCAAAGCCCTTTGCCTCTGTTCTGGGACGTGCCGATATTCGCATGTGCGCTAATAAAATCGCCTTACGAAGATTCGCGCCTCAATCACTTTCTAGGCAATGTGAGTAAGATCTGAGCTGTTGGACCTTTGGGAAACAATCAATTATATGTGTACTGTAATTTTGTGGGGGGGGGAAAAAACAAAAAACGAATATTCGTTTTTACGAATATATAGCACTATATTCGAAATATTCGCGAAATCGCGAAGTTGCGATATTCGCGAAAAAAATTTGCTTTTCGAATATTCGCGCTCAACACTACCCAGCACCCAGGCAGAGGAGAGAGGTCCCGTAACAGACAATCTGGCTTCATGTCAGCAGAGAATCAGTCTGCATGTCATAGCAGAGAATGAGGCTTCACGTCAGCCACCACTGCAACAGTCCATTGGCATATATTTAGGCCCAGCACCCAGGCAGAGGAGAGAGGTCCCGTAACAGACAATCTGGCTTCATGTCAGCAGAGAATCAGTCTTCATATCATAGCAGAGAATCAGGCTTCACGTCACCCACCACTGTAAGAGTCCATTTTCATAAATTTAGGCCCAGCACACAGGCAGAGGAGAGAGGTCCCGTAACAGAGGATCTGGCTTCATGTCAGCAGAGAATCAGTCTGCATGTCATAGCAGAGAATCAGGCTTCACATCACCCAACATTGGAACAGTCCATTGGCATATATTTAGGCCCCGGCACCCAGACAGAGGAGAGGTTCATTCAACTTTGGGTAGCCTCGCAATATAATGGTAAAATGAAAATAAAAATAGGATTGAATGAGGAAGTGCCCTGGAGTCCAATAATATATGGTTAAGGGGAGGTAGTTAATGTCTAATCTGGACAAGGGACGGACAGATCCTGTGGGATCCATGCCTGGTTCATTTTTATGAACGTCAGCTTGTCCACATTGGCTGTAGACAGGCGGCTGCGTTTGAGGCCTAGTATTTAGGCGCTGGGTGACCGGTATGGATTTAGTGACAGAATTAGACTTGGAAATGCACAGAAGCGTGTGTGTGAAGTTATTCTGAATGACCCTATGTGCACCTTCAATATTATATACCCTTTTAGGGATAGATTTCAAATAGCTCTGATATAGCAGAAACCACTAAATTATGAAATTGCTAAATTGGGAATTGTACTTCAACCCAGAACAAAAAATGTGCTTTGACGGACACTAAATATCTTGCCCAGCAACAACAGTACAGCGGTGGGTAACGAGAGATTTAGAGGGATTTAAATTTGAGGCCTAGTATTTAGGCGCTGGGTCACCGGTATGGATTTAGTGACAGAATTAGACTTGGAAATGCACAGAAGCGTGTGTGTGAAGTTATTCTGAATGACCCTATGTGCACCTTCAATATTATATACCCTTTTAGGGATAGATTTCAAATAGCTCTGATATAGCAGAAACCACTAAATTATGAAATTGCTAAATTGGGAATTGTACTTCAACCCAGAACAAAAAATGTGCTTTGACGGACACTAAATATCTTGCCCAGCAACAACAGTACAGCGGTGGGTAACGAGAGATTTAGAGGGATTTAAATTTGAGGCCTAGTATTTAGGCGCTGGGTCACCGGTATGGATTTAGTGACAGAATTAGACTTGGAAATGCACAGAAGCGTGTGTGTGAAGTTATTCTGAATGACCCTATGTGCACCTTCAATATTATATACCCTTTTAGGGATAGATTTCAAATAGCTCTGATATAGCAGAAACCACTAAATTATGAAATTGCTAAATTGGGAATTGTACTTCAACCCAGAACAAAAAATGTGCTTTGACGGACACTAAATATCTTGCCCAGCAACAACAGTACAGTGGTGGGTAACGAGAGATTTAGAGGGATTTAAATTTGAGGCCTAGTATTTAGGCGCTGGGTCACCGGTATGGATTTAGTGACAGAATTAGACTTGGAAATGCACAGAAGCGTGTGTGTGAAGTTATTCTGAATGACCCTATGTGCACCTTCAATATTATATACCCTTTTAGGGATAGATTTCAAATAGCTCTGATATAGCAGAAACCACTAAATTATGAAATTGCTAAATTGGGAATTGTACTTCAACCCAGAACAAAAAATGTGCTTTGACGGACACTAAATATCTTGCCCAGCAACAACAGTACACCGGTGGGTAACGAGAGATTTAGAGGGAATTAAATTTGAGGCCTAGTATTTAGGCGCTGGGTCACCGGTATGGATTTAGTGACAGAATTAGACTTGGAAATACACAGTAGCGGGTGTGTGTGAAGTTATTCTGAATGACCCTATGTGCACCTTCAATATTATATACCCTTTTAGGGATAGATTTCAAATAGCTCTGATATAGCAGAAACCACTAAATTATGAAATTGCTAAATTGGGAATTGTACTTCAACCCAGAACAAAAAATGTGCTTTGACGGACACTAAATATCTTGCCCAGCAACAACAGTACAGCGGTGGGTAACGAGAGATTTAGAGGGAATTAAATTTGAGGCCTAGTATTTAGGCGCTGGGTCACCGGTATGGATTTAGTGACAGAATTAGACTTGGAAATGCACAGAAGCGTGTGTGTGAAGTTATTCTGAATGACCCTATGTGCACCTTCAATATTATATACCCTTTTTGGGATAGATTTCAAATAGCTCTGATATAGCAGGAACCACTAAATTATGAAATTGCTAAATTGGGAATTGTACTTCAACCCAGAACAAAAAATGTGCTTTGACGGGCACTAAATAACTTTCCCAGCTACAACAGGACAACGGTAACGAGAGATTTAGAGGGATTTAAATTTGAGGCCTAGTATTTAGGCGCTGGGTGACAGGTATGGGTTTAGTGACAGAATTAGACTTGGAAATACACAGTAGCGGGTGTGTGTGAAGTTATTCTGAATGACCCTATGTGCACCTTCAATATTATATACCCTTTTAGGGATAGATTTCAAATAGCTCTGATATAGCAGAAACCACTAAATTATGAAATTGCTAAATTGGGAATTGTACTTCAACCCAGAACAAAAAATGTGCTTTGACGGACACTAAATATCTTGCCCAGCAACAACAGTACACCGGTGGGTAACGAGAGATTTAGAGGGAATTAAATTTGAGGCCTAGTATTTAGGCGCTGGGTCACCGGTATGGATTTAGTGACAGAATTAGACTTGGAAATACACAGTAGCGGGTGTGTGTGAAGTTATTCTGAATGACCCTATGTGCACCTTCAATATTATATACCCTTTTTGGGATAGATTTCAAATAGCTCTGATATAGCAGGAACCACTAAATTATGAAATTGCTAAATTGGGAATTGTACTTCAACCCAGAACAAAAAATGTGCTTTGACGGGCACTAAATAACTTTCCCAGCTACAACAGGACAACGGTAACGAGAGATTTAGAGGGATTTAAATTTGAGGCCTAGTATTTAGGCGCTGGGTGACAGGTATGGGTTTAGTGACAGAATTAGACTTGGAAATACACAGTAGCGGGTGTGTGTGAAGTTATTCTGAATGACCCTATGTGCACCTTCAATATTATATACCCTTTTTGGGATAGATTTCAAATAGCTCTGATATAGCAGAAACCACTAAATTATGAAATTGCTAAATTGGGAATTGTACTTCAACCCAGAACAAAAAATGTGCTTTGACGGACACTAAATATCTTGCCCAGCAACAACAGTACAGCGGTGGGTAACGAGAGATTTAGAGGGAATTAAATTTGAGGCCTAGTATTTAGGCGCTGGGTCACCGGTATGGATTTAGTGACAGAATTAGACTTGGAAATACACAGTAGCGGGTGTGTGTGAAGTTACTCTGAATGACCCTATGTGCACCTTCAATATTATATACCCTTTTTGGGATAGATTTCAAAGAGCTCTGATATAGCAGGAACCACTAAATTATGAAATTGCTAAATTGAGAATTGTATTTCAACCCAGAACAAGAAATGTGCTTGAACGGACACTAAATAACTCGCCCAGCTACAGCACTAGGGACAGATTTAGCTGGATATAAATTTGAGGCCTAGTATTTAGGCGCTGGGTGACCGGTATGGATTTAGTGACAGAATTAGACTGGGATATGGCCAAAAAATGAACAGACTATTGCTGGTTAAATGCACTTGGTGTGACAGCTTCACCCTGATGTAGGCTTTAGCCAAAAAACAACCACACCATTGAGGGTTAAATGCACTTGGTGACAGGCGCAGCTTGCCCCTGATTTTGTATATGGCCAAAAAATGAACAGACTATTGCTGGTTAAATGCACTTGGTGTGACAGCTTCACCCTGATGTAGGCTTTAGCCAAAAAACAACCACACCATTGAGGGTTAAATGCACTTGGTGACAGGCGCAGCTTGCCCCTGATTTTGTATATGGCCAAAAAATGAACAGACTATTGCTGGTTAAATGCACTTGGTGTGACAGCTTCACCCTGATGTAGGCTTTAGCCAAAAAACAACCACACCATTGAGGGTTAAATGCACTTGGTGACAGGCGCAGCTTGCCCCTGATTTTGTATATGGCCAAAAAATGAACAGACTATTGCTGGTTAAATGCACTTGGTGTGACAGCTTCACCCTGATGTAGGCTTTAGCCAAAAAACAACCACACCATTGAGGGTTAAATGCACTTGGTCGCAGCTTGTGCTGGCGCACCACAAGACACAAAATGGCCGCCGATCACCCCAGAAAAATGAGACTGACAAACGGTCTGTGCAGCCTAAAAACAGTGAGCAATTGAGGATCAGCAGCTCAATGATCCACAGCTGCAGATCGATCAGTTAATCAAGTCCTTTGGAGGAGTTAATCTGCCTAATCTCGCCCTACTGTCGCAGCCGCAACCTCTCCCTACGCTAATCAGAGCAGAGTGACGGGCGGCGCTATGTGACTCCAGCTTAAATAGAGGCTGGGTCACATGGTGCTCTGGCCAATCACAGCCATGCCAATAGTAGGCATGGCTGTGATGGCCTCTTGGGGCAAGTAGTATGACGCTTGTTGATTGGCTGCTTTGCAGCCTTTCAAAAAGCGCCAAGAAAGCGTCACAAAAGCGCGAAGAAAGCGACGAACACCGAACCCGAACCCGGACTTTTACGAAAATGTCCGGGTTCGGGTCCGTGTCACGGACACCCCAAAATTCGGTACGAACCCGAACTATACAGTTCGAGTTCGCTCATCCCTACTAGTCACCTTATGTTATCAGTAATCAATGTCAGATTATTTCATATCAACTGAATTATTTTGGGCAGGACTGTTATTTTTACAATGCATTTGGGAAGATGGTGTGCAAATGAGCTCTGAGCAAGCTCTACCTTGGATGCCACCAGATGTAAGGCAGGTATCAAATAAGTCAATGTTTGACCCTTGACACAGCCTCCTCATGCCGATTTAAGGTGCTCTCTGTAAGCAGAGATAGTATCCTCCAATTACAATGCATTTGGAAAGTCTTCAGACCCTTTCACATTTTGTTATGTTGCAGCCTTCTGCTAAATAAAAAAAAATCAAGATTTCCCCCATCTGCACATGATATCCCATAATGAAAATGGGAAAACAGAATTTTAGAAATTTTAGCAAATTTATTAATAAGGTAAAACAAACATTTTGCATAAACGTAAGTAGTCCGACCCTTTGCGATGACATTTGAAATTTAGCTCTCGGGGCCTCCCATTTCTCCTGATCATGTTTCTACACCTTGATTGGAGTCCACCTGTGGTAAATTCAGTTGATTGCACATGAGTTGGAAAGACACAGCCATATCTATGTAACATCTCACAGTTCACAATGCATATCAGAGCAAAAACCAAGCCACGAGGAAGAAAGAACTGCCTGCAGAGCTCAGAGACCGCAATGTGTGGGGGCACAGATCTGGAGAAGGCTGCAAAAAATTCTGCTGCACTTAAAGCTCCTACTAGCGCAGTGGCTACAATAGTTCTTAAATAGAAGACGTTTGGTATAACCAGGGCTTTTCATAGAGCTGGCTGCCCCACCAAGCCAGGTAATCGTAGAACAACCTTGGTAAGAGGGGTGACCAAGAACCCAATGATCACTCTGGCTGAGCTCCAAAGATCCTGTGTGCAAAACAAAACAAAAAATAATGTATCTTTCTGAGAGACTGAGAAACAAGATGCTTGGGTCTGATGAAACCAAGATTGAACCTTTTGGCTTCAATCTGGAGGAAACCAGTCACTGCTCATCAGCTGCACAATACCATCCCTACAGTGAAGTATGGTGGTGGCATCATCGTCCTGTGGGTGGTTTTCAGTTGCTAGGACAGGAAGATTGGTCAGGCTTGAGAGAAAACTGAATGGAGCAAAGTACAGGGATATTCTTAATGAAAACCTGATCCAGAGTGCGCTGGACCTTAGACTGAGCTGAAGGTTCAGCTTCCCATGAGACCATGACCCTAAGCACACAACCAAGCCAACACAACCACGGCCCTGATTTGAACGCAATCAAACTTCTTTGGAGAGACCTGACATGGCTGTCCACTGACAGTCCCCATCCAACCTGACAGAGCTTGAGAGGATCTACAAAAAAATAGCAGAAAATCCCCAAATCCAGGTGTGAAAACCGTGTGGCTTTATACCCAAAGCTGCTTCCACTAAATATTGAGTAAAGGGTCTGAATACTTATGTCAATGCAAGATTTTAGTTTTTCCTTTTTCAATAAATTTAGTAAAGATTTTAAACATTCTGATTTCACTTTCTCATTATGGGATATTGAATACAGAATGATGGGGAAGAAACATGATTTTTTAAATACATTTTAGCAGAAAGCCGCAACATAAAGCAATCTGAAGACTTTCCGAATGGACTGTATCTCTTGCTTATGCTGGACTGTGCAACCATGCATAATAATGAAAGAACACATACAATTCAGTATTATTAATTAGGAAAATATGAATACTGTCCTTTATTATGATTAAAGACACCTATAACATTAGGTGCATAAAACTGCAAATCAGCAAGGAGTCTTTATAGCTTCCGATTAATATTAAATGCTATGCTTCAAACTGATATCTACATTTTCATTGCGGCTCTATGTAATTACTTACATAGAAGTTAACCGTCCCTGTATTTCATTATATTGCTTGCAATTTTCTTGCATACCTTACTGGAAATTTTTGTCCTTGGCAGTGGATCACTGGCTGCTTATGAGGGAAATGCCTTGTCTGCGACCCTGAAAAATGAATATGTTGTGCTACTGCCAGACAATAATGGAAAGTTCTATACCATTTTATACTTAGGCAGCGATCAGTCTCACAAGATGTAGCCTGATCTTCCTGGAATATAGAGGGCACTAGCTAAAAGGTTGATTTTGCATAGTAATATTTTTGACATTTGAGGCAATATATCTGCAATATATGGATTATTACTGACAAAGTATGACTGGTTTAGTTATCATTATCTGGTTTTCTAGTACTTGATAAAGTGATATAGTTATATTTAGATATCCTAATCCGCACCTCGTCATAGAAATCTGCCTATAATATAACATCTTATCTATTATTGGCATCATTTATCAGTGAGTCTATGAATTACATGGCCAAAACTATTTGATACCCTTTCTAATATGTTAGTTTGGTCACTTATATCTCATCTGTAAAGCTTATAGCTACACAAGCCTACAAAGAGTAAAGGGGGAATTTACCATGAGGGTAATATTTGAAGTCAGTTTTGCAGGAGTCTTCACTTTGCACCAAATTTATCAAACATTGCACATTGTGTGTTAAACTTGGCGTATTGTCAAAACTAACACTTTTGCCTAAAATGCTCCTCTGGTTTTATAGGCCACTGCTCTGCTGGAGTGACTTTGTGACTTTTTTTTCAGCTTTTAAGAAAAAGTTGCCATGATAAATCTGGAGTGAAACTAATTGATATAGCTAACCACTTTCCAACCAACGTTTTCAAAGTCGGAGCGAGTTGTGTAAAAATGCAAAATGTTAAAAATGTTGGTGCACATAAGCCCAAAATGTGACAAATTCCTCCCATAGCTTGTCTGTCTTTGAGGACAGCACTTAATATTGAGGTCCAAAATAGCCTCTTGAAGTAATGTCTTTAAAAGACCAGTTTGGCTTTCTGCATAAATAGAGCTCTAACCCAACCAAACACCTTTATGCTCAGTTGGTATGTCAACATCAGTGACCAACCCCACCTATACTCCCTGTTGCTGAACTAACATTGGTTATGGCAACCCTGCATCAACATAGTAGAAACGCTGATATGAAACTGTTATATAAGCAAAGAATCATCTCATTGGTTTTGAAATTAGATAATCAATAAGTAAATATAGATGTGATTGAATCTATTGTATATGCTCGGCTTTGCTTTGGTATTAGTATGTTGCTTTTGTAGGATGGAGAATAGTTCAAGTTAGTTCAACCTTTGAATACACACTCAACAAATTATGAACGGCTCCAATAGCTTAGTTGTCATTACACGTGTAGGAGGTGTTAATTTACTATGCTACATGTCACCCTCATGAATGAGGGTAACATTTTGGGAAGCATTATGGCTCTTCCTGTCCCAGGATGGCTGATTGTTATGGGAAAAAATTGCAGTGTGAGATTGACCATATTTTTAGATTTGCTAAAAAGTCTCTATGTAAACACCTAAGCACTTGTTAGCCATATGTTATGAATATATGCCATACATTTAGCATTCAGCTCTTATGTAGACACAATTGTGTCCATAATAAAAGCATTTTTAACTAGATTTTCAGGAAAATTGTTTTACTAGAGCAACATTTTATGTGTGCAGTTTTCTATAACCTTTCTATGTTTTTCTGTAATACAATATTAAAGTTGTGTTCCAGGATTGTCTTGTTTTTTTTTTTAATGTCTCCATCTCCATGCCAGACCTGTGAAAGGAAACTAATTTACCTGCTCCCTGCCACTCGGTTCCGGCTCCGTGGATCCACCACTGTCTTTACTACTCTTTGACCCCCCTCATGTAGACTTCTGGCATGGACATGCACCACTGTAGCCAAAGACTGGCCTCAGGTCCTGGGGTCATGTCATTGTTGTGTCACATACCACTTGGGGACACTTCACCGTTGAATTCAGCCATTGGCTGAAGCATCACACATCCTCGTAAAGTTTATATGCAAGAAGCGAAGTGCAGTGAAGATAGGTGTAGACCCATGGAGCCAAAACAAGAAGCTGTTAATGTAAAAAATAAAAATAAATAGTCAATACAAAAATTGTTATAAAATGTCAATCCTGGAACACACCTTTAAAGGGAACCTGTCATCAATATTATGCTGTACTCACCGATGACAGAATAAAGTAGGGACAGATATGCTGATGTCAGCGGTGTGTGAGCTAAAAGTAAGTGGTTGCCGAGAACCAACATCATAATCATTGCAGCCCAGGCCTGGAAAAGAGTCAAATCTACCTGAGAAGAGTCATGCCTACTCATTCCGCAGGTCTGGCCATTCTGGGTAGGTCTGTCTGAAAGGCCCTGAACAACTCGTTTAAGCCTTTAAACAAAACAAAATGGTTACCTCAATTGATCCCCTACCCTAGACCCTGATGCTCTGTACTTTCTGTTCTAGCACAACAGCTGGAAACATTAGGAAAAGCTTCCCAAGCTAATCAGTGGTCTTTTCTTAGCATTTCCAGTTGTATCAAACAAGAACAGCAAGTGAAGAGCAGCAGAACCTGATATTGACAGGTGATTGGTGGAAGTTAGTAACCAATTCATTTTATGTGTTACTATTTGTATATATAAATCTATCTTTATAGTGACATTTTTCACTGTTTACAGGTACTAGCGACTGGACTCAGTGGTCTCTACTCTTCATTACCGACAAAGCTAGATGACAAAGGGGAAGAATGGCATTGTCTCGTTAAAGAAGATTGGCTTCAGGTTCCTTCCCTTATACAGTTTATGAATTCTCTTGAATTCTGCAATTCGGTGATACAGGTTAGTTATTCCTGAGATAAAAAAATGAACTACCATTAGCAGTGTTGTTCTATTTATTTGGTTGTATATATCATTTGCATTCTTTGTATATGAAAGAGCAGAATTGTATATAATATATGGGGTCATTTATCAAACTGGTGTAAAGTAGAACCAATCAGATTCCACCTTTCATTTTCCAAAGGAGCCATAAAAAATGAAAGGTGGAACCTGATTGGTTGCTATAAGCAACTAAGCCAGTTCTAATGTCCTTGATTTCTGCGAGTCTGTAACATTGTTTTCAGCACTTCCATTTTTGTATGCGAATTGATTAAACTATAAGTGTCCTGAAATTCTGTTCATTTAGAAGATAATTAACAGTAAGTGCTTTCTACATAATACTGTTTAGTTTGAAATGCTATGACTATTGTGACTGCCAGGCAAGTCTCCTTTAGATTAGAAAGAACATTTGAAAGTTGCTGAGATATCATAGCTACAGGGCTAAATTACATTTTCAAAAGCTTCACCTAAAGTTTGCTATGGTTAAATTACCATTTATCCCTTTATTCTTTTACCATACTTTAATTGACAATTTTAGTGATAAACAGTAAACATTTCATATAAAAGCAAATGTTATACTTTCACATAAGTGTATACTCTCAAAATTGTTAAAGGGGTTATCCCATGATTAATGTAAAAATGGAAAATCAGACATCAAGTAGTACATGACAGTATCTTTCTATCAAAGCTAGAACCAGCCCTGTACCTCACATGAATCCCGAGATCCCCACATTCATTGCTATAGTTGCCCTGCTACATTTATCTCAGACTGGCAGCTCAGGGAGCATATCTTTTCTCAGAGGATACTGTATGTCCTTTCTGCTGCAGCTCTCTCCTTGTAACTGCCACAGCCTCTAACAGATGTTGCTGGTGACAATTGAAGGATGGAACTGAGCATGTGCAACCATGTCACGGTTGTCACTGAGGTGGACAAAAGAAATAAGGAAAAAAACAAACAGTAACTATCCAAAATGTTATATATATGCAATTTCAGAAGTAGTCAGATCCAGGTGCTGGGACAACCCCTGTAATCAATCTAATTTTATGTATCGTATTTTTCGCCCCATAAGACGCAATTCCCCCCCTTCCCAAAGTGGGTGAAAAATGCCCCTGTGTCTTATGCGGTGAATACTAATGAAGCACTTCCATTATGGAAGCTCTCATTAGTACCGGAGGACCGGAAAGCGGTGAAGGCTCTGTACTCACCACTCCCTGGTCCTTGGCTGTCGGCTGTGCAGGGCTGCGCACAGCGTGAGACCGCTCTGTGACCTCACGCTGTGCGTGCCGATTCTCAGAGCACAGCCGACAGCAGGATGAAGAGGATCGCGATAGTGAGGAGCGGTGGCGTCCAGGAGCAGGAGAGGTAAGTGTTTTATTTTATTTTATTTGCGCTGATGGCTGGGGGCTGACATATGGCTGGGGGCTGACATGAGGGCTGATGGCGTACACAAGGGCTGATGGCTGACATGAGGGCTGATGGATGAATGACATGAGGGCTGATAGATGGCTGACATGAGGGCTGATAGGTGGATGGCTGATAGATGGCTGACATGAGGGCCGATAGATGGCTGACATGAGGACTGATAGATGGATGACATGAGGGCTGATAGATGGATGACATGAGGGCTGATAGATGGATGACATGAGGGCTGATAGATGGCTGACATGAGGGCTGATGGATGAATGACATGAGGGCTGATAGATGGCTGACATGAGAGCTGATAGATAGATGACATGAGGGCTGATAGATGGTTGAAGGTTGGGGGGTTGATCTAAGGCATTGGGGGGGTATGATCTGAGTTCTGATTAACATTAGGGGTCTGATTGCTGGTCTGAGGTGTAATGGAAAATAGTTTCTTATTGTCCTCCTCTAAAACCTAGGTGCATCTTATGGGCCGGTCTTATAGAGCGAAAAAAATGGTATATACTGTATGTGCCTATTTTATGTGGACAACAAGAAGAGATCCTCATAGAGCATGAACCAACTCAGATAGTATACTAATTATAGTGTTCAATAAGATAAACCCTTTTTCGACAGGATGTGCACTGCTGGTCAATGGTTTAGGGTAGGCATCAGGTAGAAAGACACTGTACAGTACAGAAGGTGTCAAATTAGCCACAGCTCCGCTATAAAAGAACTATCAAACCCCTGTATATCTATCCATCTTCCTGTCTTAAAACTGAGTCGTCACTCTGAAAAGGGCACCCCTGTTTATCATGGCTAATTCTTCATGCTGAATAAACATTGTCTGTGGAAAAGGGCTTGCTCACTTTGGTCAACCCCTACTTTTTAAAATGGTCCACAATAATGAGCTTGTAAGAAAATGTCTTGGCTATTACATGTGGAAAAACAGGCCCTAATCAACCGAGCACCCCCCCTCCCCCCGAGGTGATGTCCATGCAATTTAGCTAAGGCCAAATGCTCCCTAGCTATACCTCACAAGTACCCAAAATGGACTCTCAACTAAAAGCCACACTGCAAAAAAAAATATATAATAACTACAAAACACAACTGGGCTTACATTTTCCATGCCAGTGTTACTAAGAAGTCTACTAGAGTTAGGTGCACCTAATTTATTAACAGGCATACACCTCTTAATACATTAGGCACCTCTTTAGGCAGTCCATGCAACTGTCTGCTCATTGACAGCACGCCATGTCACACAGTGGATCTTGCTTCCTTCTTGGTGGCGCTGCTGGTGTCTGTTACTGAGTGTGACTGAGCTGATTGGTGGAGCATGAGTTACCACTCACTACTGCACTATCAATCAGCTTAACAATAAGTACCACAGTGCATAGGAGAGGGAGAATTGCTCTTCTTTCTCCTCCTCCTCTGCCTTGTCGACATTGTATGGGTTCATTATAGCTTTGCTGATGCCTGAGATGAAAACTGAAATTGTGCCCTCTCCCTTCCTGTGCCAAATTCTCAATCTAACACCATTACCCCAGCCATACTGCTAAAGATATATTTAGGTGGTAATAGTAATAGTGCTCGCCAAAATCCAACAATATTTAGCTCCCTCAGTAGTAATAATGTCCCTTATAATGCCCTTGGGAGTAATAAAGTCCCTCTAGCACCCATTTAGACCCCCAGTAGAAATAAGGCCAATCTAGAAGGCACTCCTATATAGTCCTCAGTAGTAGTAAGGCCTCCTATAGTGTCTCCAGTAGTCCTAATGCACCCCATATAGTGCCCTTAGTATTTATAATGCTTCCTGTAGTAGCCCCAGTAGTTAGACCCTCTGTAATGCCCCCAAGTATTTATAATGGCCCCCTGCAGGTCCCCAGTATTTATAATGCCCGCTACCATTATAATGCTCCCCCTGTAGTGCCCTCTAGTATTTATAATGCCTCCAGTAGTTATAATCTCCCCTATAGTGTCCGCCCCCCTGAAATTATAAAGCCCCAGCCTCCCAACTTACAAGCCAATGTAAATAACCACATACCCCTCCCTTCAGCCCGCTCGAACATACAGGGAACTCTCCTCAAATATAGTCCCTACACATACATACTGTCACACACACCGGGGGTAGGGAAGTGACCACTGAACTCCACCCGCACCGCTGTCCCTGCCTACTTGCCTCGCAAGTCCTAGCGACAAGGGACTACTGGTCGACAAACCCTTAGCTAGGAAAGTGCAGGGAAGACAAACAACACATGCAGCAGGAAAGTCAAACAAGCCGAGTCAATAACCATGCGAACAGTACGTTACCAGAGGAACAAGCAGCGGATCGCCAGGAGAAGCCGGAGTCAAAACCAAGAGGGAACGCCAAGACCAGAGGATGAGATGGATGGGAATCAGAAGCCAAGTAGGAACAATAAACCAGGTAAGTATAACGCAGTAAGGACCTCAATAACAGGCATCAGCGTCACATGACTCCTGAGTCCTAATGCAGCCGAGTGCCAAGTAAACCGCTCGGCGCTTAGCCCCCATGTGGTTACCATGGGAGGGGGCGACCGTCCCCGCTTCCGCACATAGCGCATCATGACATCAGCTGAGCATGTATATGTTGTCAATGTGGAGAGATTAGAAATCTGCTGCCATGACTTCATTTGTTGGGGAAGAGTCGGGAGCTCCTCATACTGTACACATTAGGCTTTTGGCTGAATCCGCCATTCTCATGGATTCTAAATACAAGCCTACATTTTATCGACATGTTTGCTTCTCTCTTTACTTGAACATACTATATCTAATATGCTAATGATATTCACTGGAATGCCGACATTCTATTTGTTATAATTTAATCATTATTTGCTTGAACTTCTTAAAAATTTCAAATTATATTAGCACTTCCCTTCCCATCAATGGTATTTAGGAATAGGAATAAATCTACATAAGATATTTCAGGCCACACTTTGATATTAGCTTTTATTAATTCCCCTTAGTTGTAGCACACAATATTAAGATCCTATGGTAATCCAAAGGCAGTATGTTCTAGTTCTGTAAATAATAATGGATAATAAGATTACAGTATGTGTTCACAATAAGCACTCTTTGCACCCAGCATGGTACAAGTATGGTCACAAAGCTTCCTAAATAACTGTACATATCACAAGAGATTGTAGTAATCATTTCACTGAGCGTTTAAGAAATATGCATTCTAACATGGCGTTCAGGTTGATGGTCATATAGGTAAGAGATAAAGCATAGACTTGCCTCAGGAATACAACATAAATTGGTAAAACAAAATCCAATACAGCCATATGAAGATCAGTCATCAGGAGTTTCATGAAGAAGGTGCCATTAGACATGGAAGCTGTTTTCTCAACCCATTGGATGCAATCACATAAGTTGCAATTATCTTATGTCTATAGGCACCTAAAGTAAAAAGCTAATTAACAGATATCTTTCTAGCTATATTGACCATTAGCTTTTGTTAGCTTTTTTGGCGATTAGTCAACCATCTGTTTTATAGCAAGGTAAACTAAGATTGAAATTTCTCTTTTTAGGTTGCTCATCCTCTAATACGTGCTCAGCTTGTAGACTATATTTACAATGGGTTCCTGTTACCTGTTTTGGCTCCTGCATTGCACAAGGTCAGTTTACAAATCTTATTAGTAGACTGAACGTATCTTCTGCTCATCCTACCATAGCAATTAGGTAGGATTTTTTCTCTCAGATGCAGCAAGGGATCAACAACGAAAGGTGGATCAGCAATCAAATATGGAGCTGCCCAGCCTGGTCAGTCTCCTGAAGTTGTAAGTTAGTAATTGGCAACATATATATACTTAAAGGGAATGTGCCACCTGTAAATATGTCTGTCAGTTAACACCAGTTAGTAAAGCATATAGAGTTTCCTAAATTTGCTCTGTGACCTGTGCAGAGGTCAGGAGGGAGTAGATAAGCCTTGACAATCATCTATTGTGAATAGGAGATCCTGAGTTCTACTCTATCTATCTATCTATCTATCTATGTTCTTGCATGTGACGATAATAAAATGACTTCTGAAAAGCATTCTGTACAGACCAACCAGTGGTGCCTATTATTAGGCTTATGGCCAGTGGGAAAACGGGAGAATTTTATGTTTTTTGTTTTTAAATATAGATAGTGAGAAGGAAAACTAAAATTAACACCACAAACAATTCTTTTTAAAATATGTTTAACATAATAATATAATTTTCTGATTACACATTCACTTTAACATAAAAACAGGGGGTCATTTTTGAATCTCCATGCGCTGGCTGAGGATGCGGCAAAGTTATATAGAGGTGCAGGAACTTTGGCGTTTGGTTCTGCTGGCCATGCAACATGGTTTGAATAATGCCAGCTCCCTTGGAGGAGGATTCTGGTGCATCTGGTGTGAAAATAACCCTGGCTGTAGTTTGTTCAGTTTATCACTGCAGTGTCATTCTCCTCAGATTGTATAACACATCTGCATGAGTGTCCGAAAAATTGAATACATTTGCTTTCCCCAAGGATGCTTTGAAACAGTGTAGAGATGGGAGATTGGAATGAGAAATAGAATGCTAGTCATGCCATGACTAAGATCGTTCCGATCGAAACTCGTTGCCTATAAACTATCCTTGTACTGTGGAGATGGAATTTTAATAAATCCTACAATAAAGCTCAAGATTTTATTCCGGTGCTAGACATTCTCTCCTTCAAAAGAAATAGAATGCTATGCAAGGTTGTGACAATTGTCAAATTTTTATTTTTTTTCATAAAAATATGATACAATGATATTATTAAGCATTTATTAGCGTTTTCTATATACGTACTTCATATTTTTGGGGAAATTTGTTTCACCGACAATATTCTAGAACAGTTCTAGAACCATCATGCTTTCTCGATTGCTTACATAATGGATTTGAACTGGGAGAATATCATGTCCTTCATGAGTAGTACCACTTGTGACACAGTGGGTTGTGTCTGGCAAGGCAGGTATTTTCCTCCCAGCATGTGCGACTGGGCTGGTTTCCAGCCAGGTGAGGTCAAATACCGGACTGGAGTTTAAGTGCCGGTCCAGGTTTTGTCAGCACCTGGCTGTCCTTAAATAGACAGCTGGGCTCAGCAGAGATGTCTCTGTTTTTGAGATGTGAGGCTTTGTGCCGTGCTGGAGGGCTGAGAGCCGCATGCTGGGGAAAAAGGCCCCCTAAAGCCTGCTGTGGACTACTGGAGGCAGAACTGCCAGCAAGGTGACTTGTGTTATATGAACTTTCCATTGTGTGTGAATTAACACCAAGACTGCAAAGTTACGTGCTGTTTTGTGCAATTGCCTCAAGTGTGAATAAACACTGACGTTTTGAGTTAAGAACTTATATTTTGCCTCTGTACTGTGCCCGCTTGCCCTATCTACCAGAGCGAAAACCCCACACACTACAGGGAGTGCAGAATTATTAGGCAAGTTGTATTTTTGAGGATTAATTTTATTATTGAACAACAACCATGTTCTCAATGAACCCAAAAAACTCATTAATATCAAAGCTGAATATTTTTGGAAGTAGTTTTTAGTTTGTTTTTAGTTTTAGCTATTTTAGGGGGATATCTGTGTGTGCAGGTGACTATTACTGTGCATAATTATTAGGCAACTTAACAAAAAACAAATATATACCAATTTCAATTATTTATTTTTACCAGTGAAACCAATATAACATCTCAACATTCAAATTTACATTTCTGACATTCAAAAACAAAACAAAAACAAATCAGTGACCAATATAGCCACCTTTCTTTGCAAGGACACTCAAAAGCCTGCCATCCATGGATTCTGTCAGTGTTTTGATCTGTTCACCATCAACATTGCGTGCAGCAGCAACCACAGCCTCCCAGACACTGTTCAGAGAGGTGTACTGTTTTCCCTCCTTGTAAATCTCACATTTGATGATGGAACACAGGTTCTTAATGGGGTTCAGATCAGGTGAACAAGGAGGCCATGTCATTAGATTTTCTTCTTTTATACCCTTTCTTGCCAGCCACGCTGTGGAGTACTTGGACGCGTGTGATGGAGCATTGTCCTGCATGAAAATCATGTTTTTCTTGAAGGATGCAGACTTCTTCCTGTACCACTGCTTGAAGAAGGTGTCTTCCAGAAACTGGCAGTAGGACTGGGAGTTGAGCTTGACTCCATCCTCAACCCGAAAAGGCCCCACAAGCTCATCTTTGATGATACCAGCCCAAACCAGTACTCCACCTCCACCTTGCTGGCGTCTGAGTCGGACTGGAGTTCTCTGTCCTTTACCAATCCAGCCACGAGCCCATCCATCTGGCCCATCAAGACTCACTCTCATTTCATCAGTCCATAAAACTTTAGAAAAGTCAGTCTTGAGATATTTCTTGGCCCAGTCTTGACATTTCAGCTTGTGTGTCTTGTTCAGTGGTGGTCGTATTTCAGCCTTTTTTACCTTGGCCATGTCTCTGAGTATTGCACACCTTGTGCTTTTGGGCACTCCAGTGATGTTGCAGCTCTGAAATATGGCCAAACTGGTGGCAAGTGGCATCTTAGCAGCTGCACGCTTGACTTTTCTCAGTTCATGGGCAGTTATTTTGCGCCTTGGTTTTTCCACACGCTTCTTGCGACCCTGTTGACTATTTTGAATGAAACGCTTGATTGTTCGATGATCACACTTCAGAAGCTTTGCAATTTTAAGAGTGCTGCATCCCTCTGCAAGATATCTCACTATTTTTGAAAGGAAAGGACATTGCCTAATAATTATGCACACCTGATATAGGGTGTTGATGTCATTAGACCACACCCCTTCTCATTACAGAGATGCACATCACCTAATATGCTTAATTGGTAGTAGGCTTTCGAGCCTATACAGCTTGGAGTAAGACAACATGCATAAAGAGGATGATGTGGTCAAAATACTCATTTGCCTAATAATTCTGCACTCCCTGTATACATGTATATTGTATACAATTATTCATACAAGCTGGCATTATTGCCAAGGGTTAAAAGGGGTTGCTAAAGGCAATAGTTGTCAGAGAGTTGGGAGCTTCCCACACACATAAGACTCTAGACCAAACCAGGGTTTGGATGACAATACATTAGTGTGCATATGGGCTTTACGATCTCGCACTGGACAACTCCTCATACATAAATGGTCTGTATAATGTGCTTTGCTTTCATCTAAAAAGGGACATTTGAGCGGCGTTATGTCAGTCTGCTGCTGTCAACCAATTGAAACTGTATGAAGAATTCTCAGCAGTGCTCTTTGAATGACAGGATCTACTTACACTAATTCCCTTCAGCTCCCAAATGTCCGTTCGAGCTAAATGCTATGCACAGTATATAACCCCCGAGCCCCAATTCATCATTGTCTGTGGTGACAGTTCTTAGCGTCCACTCATTTAAAATGCAATACGTTTTACATAATGTAACATAAATGTTCATTTTTAGGGCAAAATGAAAAAGTAACTGAAGATTTTGTATTGTAGAGGCATCAGCATTCAGCAAGATTGACTGGAATGTTCTTTAGCCATCATACCTGTGTAATGGTGATGAGGGCAATCTCAGGGGCTCTTGGCAGGCTTCCTTCATCTTCTCTAACACAGACACAGATGTAAATGTTTCCGAACACATGATAATGGGGAGATTAGAAAGTTTAAACACTGAAATGTGCTGTAATCCACAAGGAGTCCTTCTTATATGACAGAAAGTGAAGTACTTTTGGTCTCTTCGAGACTCCAGAAGTGTGATCAAGCAACTCAATTAGTGGCTATTAAGTGCTCTAGTATGATGCCAAAAGAAATGACCTCGTCAGCGGCAATAATGCTAATACTATGGCTCAGAGGACTGTGTTACCTAATTCAGCTAATCCATTGAGTCTTTGTGAAATATAGAATTTGCTGTTTTTTTTTTGTCTATTTCTATCATTTGTCCGAAGGCTGACAAATTTCATTTTCAAGATGCTTCCAACGGCTAATGCTTTTTGTAAAGTTCAGTGTCATAATAAAAGAGAAGTGCTCTATTGTGAAGCTTTCATTTCAGCTGTCGTGATAGCATTACTGAGGAACCCACCTAACAATTTCTCAGCAGTGAACAGAACAAATGGTCATGGACAATAATTCAAAGAGAGAAAACAGTCAGGAAGACCATCCATGAAACCAGAAGTAGTTATGGAAAATTGCTCCAAATCTTGGACCACGTGTCCAATTACATGCCTAAACAGAGGTATAGTTTTTGGGGTTAGTTTGGATATAAAAAATCACTGTAATCTTTTGTGAAGTTAGGTGTCCAATTTTTTCTATTTGTCTGAACCCAAAATCAAAATTAAAAAGTGTGGTTCCCTGTCCATGGTCACCTGCACTGCTGCCGCCATCCACTGGCCTCAGGAGTGATGTGTCCCTGAGTTGCATGTGACTACTCAAGCTTTTTGGTCATCTGCTGCTCAGGACCAGGGGCGTAGCTATAGTAGAAGCAGGGGAAGCAGCTGCTATGGGGCCCAAACTCAGGAGGGGCCTGTCCGGGAGGTGGACTGAAAGATTTTATTGTCAGGAACCTCTCAATAGTGGCTGCCTGTCCTGGTCTGAGAGAACTATCTTGACCAGCCACAGGATTGAAGCTTGCATGGGATGAGGTGGTTACCATTTAAACATTTGCTGTGGGGACCAGTTAGTTCTAGTTACGCCACTGCTCAGGACACATTACTACAAAAGCCAATTGCTAGATTTATTTCAGAGGGCAGCTCAGGGGTTGTCTTCTTTCTGCTGCATATCCTCCCCTGTCACAGCTCAGGGGTTGTCTTCTTTCTGCTGCATATCCTCCCCTGTCACAGCTCAGGGGTTGTGTCTTTTCTGCTGCTCTCTCCCTGAAACTGTCACAGCTTCTAACGGTAGATATGGTTGGTGGCATTTGAAGGCTGGAACTGAGCATGTACGTCCACTTCAGTTATATTACTGAGGTGGAGAGAGAAATTAGAAAAAGAACAACAGCAGGTGGCGCTTTATAGATGCATTTTTAATAACTCAGTGGCTATACTAAAATTTTACTAAATGGTTTGAAAAAGTAGAATATTTTTTGTGGGACAACCCCTTTAAGTCAATTGCTGCTACAATCGAACATGTGTTCAAACCAGATAGAAGTAGAAAAAAATGGTAATGTGCACAGTGATAGAAATTAGGCTTTTAGTTAATGTAGTTAACTATGCCTTAAGAATGCTTTTGCTTCTACTTCTAGATTGGCTTGTATATTTCATTAACAAAAGTATTAGAGGTTACGTTTTACGTAGCCTCTATCGTATAATACCCTTCTGTGAAATTTCAGTTTCTTGCGTTCCAGATTATTGTCCAGAGATACGGTCGCTGTATCTTTTTGTGTCTTATATGCATTTTGGGGTACATTTCTTTTAGGAAGTAGGCTTAACTAGGTAATAAAAGAAAATAAAGAACCATAGAATAAATCTTTCATTTTAACCTGGGGATCCTAAAAACTAACTGCAACAGCAATGACAACACATTTAATTGGCAAATGACCCTTCAGAATGAGTTAATAATTAATTTCTCATTAAAGACTCCTAAGTTCAGTGGTGCGGTATACAGAATGTGATGTTACCCTGTTCACCATTAGGTTTCTTTGGTCACTGGGCATAAATTGCCATGCAGTCACTTTACTATTCCCAGAGGTGAGGAGGCTGGCACATTATTGAAAGAATGTGAAGCTAGTACTTCTGAAATAGACGTCTGTGGTGTCATTAGTATTTTACTAACCTCATTTCCGGGACAGTATGTGAAGCTCGAACACAATAAATATTGTGCTTGTTAGGCAGGAATTACAATGGTGTAATAAAGGGCATGTTATTAAAACTCTCATAAAGACTCACATTCCTGGTTATGCTTGTTCAGTTTTTTTTGGTCATCAACCCAGTTAATCTAAAAAAAAACATTGGTCTTTTGACCACTTGTTCTTTACATTTATCTTAAACAAGTTGTCAATTATTAGAAAAAGGATTAGCTTTTTTCTCCCATGTCCCGTGCCATGTCTCTCTATAGTCAGTTTTCTTTAGTGAATTTAAGTCTCGTTGACTTGAATGGAAATTGGCTGCCGTACCAGACTCCGGACACTGCAATAGACATGGCACTGTCTGGTGGATAAAAGCAAACTTTTTAGGTGAAATTTATCAAAGACCGGCGTTTTACACTAATCTTTAATAGAATTTGCGCTGCTGGAGGATGCGTCTAATTTATGGCAAGGTGCAGGCCTCATCATATATTAGTCGCATTGTCCAAAAGCCCGTGCACCAGACTAAACTGTATGGCAACTCTGAGCTGTAAATGTAGATAAATGAGGATAAATGTGCTGGGCCCACTGGTGCAGGGAGATGATAAATCTCATCCTTTGTTCTAATCCTGGGCAGTTCATTCAGGCTAAATTCAGCCATGTGCAGATTTCAGATTACTGTGCTATACCCATGAATGGGATTTTGAAAACTCCATCCTCATGTAGTAGAAAATAACCCAATTCTGCAGCTTTGTTTGGATTTTCACAGTGGATTGCAGTGTTTTCAGTGTGCATGGCATGGGTAACCAGCGCATGCGTAGTACCATGTGTACTGTTACTCAATGAAGGCTACTAATGGATGAGCCTAGCCCTAGACCCCACCATGTTGGGGTAGCATCACTGTGCTTACATTGGAGCTGATTGCACCTCATAAGGGGCTGGCACTGCCGGGGAAACAGATTCAGATGCCCTGATCACAATATATTAGAAAGCTGATAGTAGTGCTGTTTGCAGAATATTTGTAGATGTTAATATAAAGTGGCCAACCCTTTTAAAGTGGTTGTCTCATTAAAGCAATTTATCCCCAATCCACAGAATAGGGGATACGTGTCTGATTGGCAGGGGCTGACTACTAGAGCCTCTGCCAAACATGTAAATGGTTCCCAATCTGAATGAAGTGGTAGTCACTCATGTGTGCCGCCACTCCATTCAACTCTATGGGGCTGCCAGAGATAGCTAAACTCTTAGCTACCTCCTGCAGTACACCTGCATGACCACCGCTGCATTCAAACTGGGGTCCCCATTCTAGTGATTACCCTAATAGCCACACCTGGGGAAAGAAGGTGTGGCAAGCACCAGAAACAACACAGACATCATTTGATCCAAACAGAAAACATGTCAGATCAACCCACGTGGTTGCCAGTCTCACAAATCTCCTGCCACCTGTCATGGGAACGACACCCGCTGATTAGATACTTAGGGGGGGAATTATCATGTGCGGTATTTTTGGTGTCAGTTTTAAGTCTGTCTTTTGTTTGTGTTGCCTTGCATGACGATGTGATTTTTTTGTAACTTTTTAAGTATTCTAATCTGTAATCCCAACCTACATTTCAGTCTACCTTTGAAAGTGCCAAAGCTCATCAACATTTCACCAACAGTCGCAAAAAATTTACACATTTTGGAGGCTTGTGACATTTTTATGCCACAAAAATTGCAAAGCAAATTTCATAACTGACCCCTTTAGACTTATCCTGTAGATAGGGGCTAAATTGTCTTAATGGGACAACCATTTTATTGAACAGGAGTGCACAATGGATTAATCCAGAGATATCATAGTTACTATTCATTACATATACTCTACCTATCCCTTCCAGAACAGAGGGTTCAGGGTCTGCTTTTACATGCCATGCTTCTAGGCAAGATTATTAACTTTAGTTCTTCTACTGAAACCTAAAAGAACTGAACTTTCTTTTGTGCTGTAAGGGCTTAGCAATAGCCGGACTGCTAGGAGAATGCCAGCTGCTGAGAAAACATAGCACGTTCTGTTGTCTTGTACCATGCTGAGGTTCTATAAATCACTGAGCACTGGAGCGAGGGACAGGTATATGTGCCATGCCCTTCCGAGCCCTGCTGATCACATATTTCTGGTTCCTCAGTCTGCAGCATGACATACTTAGCATTTAAAGGGAAACATCATCTTCAGCAGATACCTATGAACATTATTTTATATTATAACGTGACCATACAACGGCATATGTGATTCTATGTACAGATACAAAGAAAAGTGTTTCTCTGTAATGTTGCTGCCTGAGATCTCTTTCAGATGGATGATCAAAAACTAATCCGTGTTCACCGTCTGCAACATGGGGAGGATATGTAGGCTGTGTTTCTCACAGAACCATTCATTTGAATAAATGAGTCTTGCAGGTAAAGGACAAGAATAGAACATGCTGCAATTTGTGTGGAAAATCACTCATGTAAACAGGGCCAATTCTAGGATTTCTGCTGCCTAAGGCGAAAAATGAAATGGCGCGCGCCCCCCCCCCCCCCTTTCCCCTCCCTCAGTGCTTTGTGGCCAGGGGCAGGGGTGCACCTAGCCTTTCTGCTGTCTGAGGTAAAAATTGAAACATCACCCACATGCCAAATTCTCGATCTAACCCATTCTCTCTAGATCGGTGGGGGCGGGGGGGGGGGGGGTGGGAGTTGCGACACCCCCGCCAATCAGCTGTTTGAAGAGAGGGCAGCGCTAATATATGAGAGCTGTTTTCTCTGCTCTGTTCACCTGCTCACTGCATCATTTGTAGTGGTGAGCAGGTAAACAGAGCAGAGAATGTAGCGTTAGTACAAAAACAAAAATCAGACAACCCATTTATAGACATACTTGAAAAACATTACCTACAGCCCTACAGAACATACAGAGTAATACAGCCCCAGATATGTACCTCTTACATCCGGCGATGTCTCCTCTCTGATGTAGTTATTCTGTTTCCTCATCTTCTCCATTCAGACCAGACCACCATGATGATTTCTTTCAACCATCTCTTCTCTCTGCACAGTTTGACAAACACATCTTAGTTTCTTACTTTTCCATCATCCTCTTACCTTCTGAATACCCCATTCTGCCACCCCTAATACTGTGCCTGCTGTGCTCCCCAATACTACTCTGCAGAAACAGTTCCCTTGAAAATACTGGTACCACAGAGATAGTGCGCAAGTACAAAAAATACCCCCTTACCTTTCAGATCAGACCCCCATATCAAACCTCAGATGTGACCCCCCATGTCAGACCAGACCTTCTTTAGACCTCTATTTCAGACCCCATATCAGCCCTCAGATCAGACCCACATTAGACCTCCATGTCAGAAACCCCCAATCTCAGACCAAACCTCCCATATATCAGACCTCAGACCAGACCCCCATTAGATCTCTCAGACCTCTATATTCTTGTTAACTCCTTCTTCAATTCCTGGACTGAGGGGTGAAGATTTCAAATATGGATGGCCAGTCCATCTAAAAGTGCTGTAGGTGTCGGTGGCAATTATCTTTTCCACAGTAGTAAAGTCTCTTATGCCATAAACAAGTGAATACCTTATGGACTTGTCATCATGGCCTGGTAAGGTTCTGGGTTCTAAGATGTCTGATCTATCTCCCTCAAGGGTACTCTGGCAGTATAATTCCATCTTTGGCAGATGAAGTCCAAGAGACTAAGTGTAACGGATGTCCTAGCACCCCGACCGGGTACCTCCGTCGATAGATGCTCCTAGTGCTTTCTGAGGACTCCAAGCACTCCACTTGACACCGTACGCCCTGCAGACCCCACGAACCGCCGCAGCTTGGTTGGGGTCTCACCGTCCTCCACCCACGCTGGACCTACGACAAGGCTCCAGGCTCCAGTGGGTGAACCTCTCCTACAGCCAGAGAGCAGGAACAGCTCTTACAAGAGCTAGTAGTTATGCCAGGGGAGTATAGCAAATCGTCAGCGTATAGCAATCCCCCAGTTTTGATAAGTTATCCGCCCGTATTTATGCAGGTCCCCATCTGGTGGCCACGCCCCCAGGGGACCAGAATGGAGACTCCAACACACCGAACAGATACAACACATCCCCACAATGCATCATGGTTTCCTCCTCTCTGCCCCAGAGACAACCGAGGAATAATCCAATTATCTCTCAGGACAAAGGGGAGATCGCCAATACACATGTGGAGACAACAGGACAGACATCACCATTTAAACACACAATGTCACACCCTCCCAGCAACCACAGACATTTAACATATTCCCAGATAGCTCAAGTCTGAGTGCATATCATTAGGTGAATGGCACTCAGACCACACGAATACAATTAAACTAGCCATCTGGGTACCCTCACATAACAAAATACAATTCCAAAGACCTATTTAAGCTGTGCGGCCGGCCTGTCTTCTTTAAAGTTAGTATGGGCCATAATCCTGAGGCAGGAGGCTGGCAACCAGCCCCCTCCAAAACACCGTGGCGAGGTTGGTTTCGTCACACATCTCCCCCTTCCAGGGAAGACTAACCAGATTGGTCAGTACCTGAGTTAGTCTGGCAGTCCAACCACAACACCATACTGGACCTGTTGAATTTTGGGGCCTGGCTCTGTTCTGTATGTCCCCAGCTGTTGAGTGGGCATCTGCGACTCCTTGCTGCCTTGTGGTTCTCCAGCTTGGAGCTGTAGGTACTTGGTGGGCAGAGGCCGACTGCGCTCTGCCCAGATGCCAGCTCTTCCGCGGGGGTAGCCTGTGGAAAGTCCGGCTCTGAAGAAGAGGGTAGGGGAGGGCAGAGGCCGACTGCGCTCTGCCCAGATGCCAGGTCTTCCGGTGGGGAGTCCGGCTCTGGAGAAGAGGATAGGGGAGGGCAGAGGCCGACTGCACTCTGCCCAGATGCCAGCTCTTCCGCTGGGAAGAAATCAGTGGGTAGCGCAGGCTCATCCCCTGCCCCCAGAACTCTGTTGGGAAGTAGCTGGGAAGGGGAGGGCTCGCTTACCTCCTCCTCCTGGTATCCCTGCGGAGATGGATGGGGATCTGGACCGACTGTCCAGCATCCCTGTAGGACTGGCACCGAGCCCGCGGTCTCATCTGCGCCCATGCAGAGGGGCTTGTGTTCCCCTTTTCCCGGTATCTCCGGCTGCTGGTGGAAGGTGAGGCCGGTTGCCTCTCCTCCCCAGGACTCTGGTTGCTGTAAGGCAGAGGGACCCCGCATCTCCTCCCCCTGGAACTCAGGTTGCCGCTGGGGAGAGAGACCGGTTGTCTCCTCTCCCTGTGATATGCACTGCCGCTGGAGATCTGGGCAGGCGGCCCAGCATCCCTGTAGGGCCAGTAGAGAGACCTCGGTCCCATCTCCACCTGCCATCTGTGGGTCCTCCCAGGACCAGTCTGTGAGGTCCCTCAACATTTGCGAGTCAGGATCACCTGCGTCCACACCTGGCAACTCCGGCTGCTGCTGAGGGTCTGGGCCAGCATCCCAGCATCCCGGTGGAGAGCCCTCAGTCCCGTCTCCACCTGCCTGTTGTGGTTCCTCACAGGACCAGTCTATGAGGACCCCTACCTCTGTAGCTGGTACTGAAGCAGGGGATACTTCAGTCGGGTCTTCCCAGCTGTAGGGTTGTAGGTCTGGGGCTGCCACCCAGCTCTCTGGCAGTGTATATTTGGACCGAATTGAGCTGAGGAAGACCACACGAATACAATTAAACTAGCCATCTGGGTACCCTCACATAACAAAATACAATTCCAAAGACCTATTTAAGCTGTGCGGCCGGCCTGTCTTCTTTAAAGTTAGTATGGGCCATAATCCTGAGGCAGGAGGCTGGCAACCAGCCCCCTCCAAAACACCGTGGCGAGGTTGGTTTCGTCACACTAAGGTTCTGTGAACTTGGGTCTGGATAGCAGGAGCTTTCACACATGTCTTCTTACTTGATCTGCTCAGACTAGACTTCTCAGTTAACCAGAGGCAGACCTGGTACTTCACCCTGGTAATCTAAACTGTCTGCCAATATGCTAATCATTTGGTTGTCTATACATTGCTATTCAATACATATACAATGCAATAAATCACAGAAAATCACTCAATAACATTGCATTAACTCTTGTAATAATAATTATCTATTTGTAGTACTCCTTCTGAGGTACTGTACACCCAGAAAAAAGCTTGTATGAAAGAAGGACCCCCACTAAACTGGTCCGAAACATGTAACAATTTGTCCTGTTATTTTTACAAAGTCGCTGAAATAAAGATACCTTGCTCTACTTTGGCAATTGAAGCTGGACTATTTCAAGTTTCTGAATTCGTGATTGCCAGCACTTTCCAGGGGCTGCGTCCTTGCTCATTGCAAAGGAAGACAGGTGAGAGCTGCAGACACACCAGTTTTTGCAGTATGATCATTAGTTGCAGAATGATCTATTCTGTTGCATCAGGCATTGGCGTCTGGAAATCCAAGTTGATCCATGCCTGATTCATCTTTATGAAGGTTAGTCTCTCAACATCTTGCAAGGAAAGGCAAGTTCTCTTAGGGGTACTGAACACCAGCTCTGCCACACTACTGGCCGGGCAGGAAATCATGCCCATGGCAAACTTGGTCAGTTGCAGCCACGCAAGTTTGCATGCCCAGTAGTCCAGGGGATCTTGGATCATTAGTGACAGGGTGCAGTCCAAGTATGTCACCACCTGCTGGTTGAGGTTCTGCTGCATGTCCTGCTGCTGGGAGGTTACTTTAGTAGACGGCTGAAGAAAACTGCTCATCAGAGACTCCAGACTGAAGTTGCTGCATATGGAGCTGGTGTTGCTCCTAATGCTTAATCATGGCAGTGGAGCGTAAGTGCACAGGAACCCCTGGTCAGACCTTCCTGAGGATTGGCGATGGGGCTCGTAGGCAGCAACCAACTGACTACACAGTATGTCCATTTTTGCATTGTTCTCAGAAGGTCTAAAAAATGACCTTATTTTTTACCTATAGCGAGGGTCTAACAATGTGTATAGCCAGTAGTTATCCGTCTGCTGAATCCTGAAAATGCGGCCCCCATAGTTTTGCCGACTGACAAATAAAGTGGCCTCCTCAAATAGTCTGAGCAAACGGCTTGTGTCACACATGAGCTTCCACTGCCTAACTTGGAACTTTCACCGGGGAATAGACCTGTCCGTCTGCAGCATTAAGAAACCATTGACTGCCTTCCTTTGCTCGTACAGGCCGTCTAACATATGGAGTGTGGAGTTCCAACAGGTGGAAACATCCCATATCAGGTGATGTTTGGGGAAGAGCATATTGCCTTTGCAGCTCAAATAGGGCGTGGTTTGCACAGTAAGAATGGCTGAAGTGCATGCACAGTTTCCTAGAAATTTTTAACAGCTCCTGCAGTTCAG